>NW_022981084.1:0-11073 GCF_902652985.1 Pecten maximus
CATAAAACATGGAAATCTTCAATGCAACAATTAAAGGGAGGTAATTCATTTTTAATCAATACATTTTACAGTTACTATAGAGATATTATTGACAGACGTTGGCCAATGATTTCGTTCTGCCAAAAAATAAATAAATAACGCAATCTAATCAGGAACGAAATGATGTACATATAAAATATTGAACAAAAACAAAAGATATAAATTACAGTTTAGTTCTAGACAAAGGAATATATCCGTATGATGGATATACAATCTACGCCATACAGGTGATTTATACTGACTATAAAGTTAAACACTTGAAAAGCTGGACTAGTAATACGCATCTAGCGGACATCTGTTTGTTAGGATACAGTACCTGTTTTTGACAGTACCGTCGTCATTACTTACTAGACCCTTTATGAATATTATACGATATATTTGTATACTATAAAGAATAACGCTTGAACAAAACTACTTAGTAAAGAAGATGGAGTATTTACCAAATTTTGACATAAAATCCTGTTTTGCTATGATCATTATGAACGAAAACTCGGGAAATATTCTACAATGGAATAACAACATGGACTGACGAGAGGAATGGAAATTGTGTTCATTTCTTTCCAATATCAATCTGATTTCAAATTATCAATAAAATACAAATGTAGATAAATCATGAAAGTGCACGTAAATTTATTTCCATACTGCTGATTTTATTATTTGAGATTTAATCACACTGTCATTTATTTATCCTCATATTCCGTTTCATTTGCAAAATGGGGGACAGATTGGCTGCATCCTGTGAAAAAAATAATTACAAAATTTGTCTTTTGGGCATCGCTCTTCAAATTACAAATTACAAGTATAACGTTACAAATCACCATATATCTTGTAAACGAAAATGATATCGACATTGCAAAAATCAGGAATTAAGTTGTTACTGTAATTGATTTAAGCCTTAATTAATGCGACACTAACGGTGTATTTCATATTTCTTCTAAAAATGCATATAGTGAAATGAAATTAAAGTTGATGTTTGTCAACAACGCTCACGGAGAAAACCAAACGGTGCCACGAGTGTGTGTGACCAGTCCGCGTAGCGTTCCACCCATACAAATGCAAAACATGCATATATGCATTCTTGGAGGGCCTAGCGAATTCCAATGTTATTGATTTGTACTGATTTCGGTGTTTACAAAGCAAGATTGGGGACACTCCGAATTTCCATAATGAAAGGAAAATATTAGTTTGATAAAAGATATATATATATATATATACATATATATTTTTAAGGGACATCACGGTAAACCGATTTTTATTTTGTATTGTTTCATATTATTGGGTATATCTTTTAAAAAAATATCCTTATGAACAATAACCATTCGAATTTGAGGAAATATGTACATAAAAAACATCAATTATTAATTATAAAAAGGTTATCACAATTCGTTGATCAATAGTCTGAATATGCAAATTTTGTGACATATACGATAAAATGGCTTTCAATGTGAATCGACTGCGGTTGAAAACGATAACAGCTTCCTCAATGAAGAGAATAATAGATTGGAACAGTTCAAACATAAAAACAGCAGTAATACGGACGCTGCTCGTATTCTGCTTGATTGCTGGAAAGTAGGTCATGACAATCTCGGTAATATTTACACAAACTCCATAATAGTTACACAAACTCAGCAATATTTACACAAAGTCGGTAATAGTTACACAAACTCAATAATATTTATACAGTCTGTGCCAGTACATCGCTACTGTCACTATACTATATGTACAGTGTTAACACTTATTTGTACATAAATATGTGTGCCGGAATATATACAGAACATGTAATTTAACATTTAAAACACTGTAATATTGTTAATATTGTTATCCAACTAACCCAGATGGAATACTTGTCACAGTCACGTGATGATTTAAAAATAATTTCCGCGCTAAATTTAGAGGGGTATTCCTAACTAAATCGAGTGGTCAAGCTGGACATAGGGATCGACTGTGAACATTGGGACAGCACAGAAACATAACTGGAAAGGAACAAAACACGTACATTCAATGAAAATAACAACGTTTTTACCGTGATGTCCCTTTAAATAGTACGCCTGATGCTATTTTTAAAGTGATGTTTACAGTTACAATCTCTTTAATTCACTTTGATAATCTAATCCTGCTAATAATAGGCTTTTTCTTTGGCATTATTTTTTTGTTATCAGCCCGAAAAAAATGACGTCACCATTTGTAATCCTTAGATTATTGGAGTTAAATTGGTAACATTACACGCTTATCTAAAGCATCATCCTATAGATACTGTTATCGATATAGTAATGAATCAATTTACCCTATATGGATTGTCTCTTGTATTGATCAGTTTCTTGTTTTAATCTTTTCCCATCTTCGTCTGTCAAGAAGTATACAAGTCTTGGTGATTCATCTTCTGATTTGCCTGTATTTCAGAATAGGACAAAGTTATATTAAGTTACTTAAATCCACATACTACCAAATAACCTAAACACATGTATTAATGGCAATCCAAGATGCTCATTTACGCTCCCCTAACATGAAAATGACCACTGGCCTGGACGCTTGACCGGGGGAACCCTTGAGATATCGGTGTATAAAAAAATCGCCGCATTTATTTTTATCGCGAGATTTGTCACAGAGCCGAGAACGAGGCTATAATTGACAACGTGCATTGCACACATATCGAGTATACGTGAACTTTGCTTAATAGTGCTTTCATTTAGACATATTAACAGAATATTCGCGTAATAACTGAACTAAATAAACACACATACCTCTAAATAATTAATTTTAAAATGTAGCAATATGCATATAACAAAACAACGCTACAATTTTAGATCTTTGATGTTAAAAAGCTAGCCAGCATTCCAATAGACGGTCGGCACAATCGGAATTCGAATCTATTTCCTTTTCATCTCTCGCTAAGTTCCAACGAATCATTTCCTTTCCTATGGAAATACTCGAGTTTTGCCGATTCCAGTCTCTTTTGCGTTTCTTTTGGCAGAACCTGTCTGTGTTTTGGCAGGCTCACGCATTCGGCGTTCCGCCATTTTGTATAGACTGATAACACGTCCGTTGCATATGGGATTATTTCGCATCTGTCTGATCCAGTTCTTTCATCAATACACATTTTTCTCCAGATTTTGATTCGCGATAATTTGTAAGGTATATATCAACTCTGAAAACAGTTAAGAGCTTCAAATGTTTACAATTTTTTGGGTGTGTGTGCCTTTAAGAGCTAATACAGAAGAAATATGTGATATTCTTCAGTTTCTGAAACTAGGTATAGCGTCTGGCGTTGATCATGTTATACTTATCACATGTTAAAATCTACTGCAAGTACTATATGCTATCCATTAATGATCTTATTCAATAAGTCTCCTTCACGTGGTATTTATCAACAAGCCTGGAAATTTGCAAAATGTATGCCTCTGTTTAAAGAAAGGAAAACATAAATTAATAAGTAATTGCCGACCAGTTTCAATCAATGGTTGGTAAATATTCGGAGAACCCCCACTTTTATCAACACAAGTCTAGTTTCATGCCGAATCATGCGACATTATATCAACTTATTGAAAAATATCGCAATACTTGTCCAGCTCTAGACGAAAGAAAACATGTTTGTTTAGTGTTCTGTGACATTTCGAAATCTTCTGATAGAGTATGGCACGATGGTTTAATCATTAAATAAAAATCGTATTGAAAAGCTGGCGAACGTTTGAACTGGTTTACTCACGTCCTATTAAATAGGCAGCAAAAATATTCTATCTAACATTTTTTTCTCGTAATGATGTTCTAAAAGCAGGAGACCCCAAGGTTCCATTTTAAGCCCGGTATTATTCTTAGTTTATATTCAAGATATATCTGATGTTATGCATTCAGCCACTAGACTGCTCGCTGACGACACTTCTCTTTTAATTATATTTCTTTTTGTCTAGAAATTGAGGCTGCCTTAAAACTGGACCTCGATTCTTTAAGTGAATGGATAAAGAAATAGCTAGTTGATTTTAATGCTTGTATTCAAATTCAAATTCATTTATTATCTCAACACCTGTACAGAAGAGGTATACAGAGATATACTACAAAATGGAATACATGTAAAACAATAATATGAAATTTGGTGAACATGCGTGGATATACAGAGGGATGAAAGTATCATAAAGATGTAAACTTATATTTGAATTAAAATATCTACTCAGGGGAACATACGAAATTGATTTTTTTGATAAAGTTACATAACTTTTTAAGGAAGAGATCAATGCTATAATACAATAGAACTAGACGGGGATTTTGAACTATGTTGTAATGATAATATTTTGGGTTTTAGTTATAACCATAGACACTTGGATGTTAGACGCTTTGGTGTAGTTTTTAGTTATGAAGGGATATGGGGAGTTAATACATTTGCCATATAAACTTCAATAATGAAAAAGATGAATGCTCTAATCTTAATTCTACCATGTTTGCAATACAACGATAGTTTTGATTGGTTTAAAACCATGTATTATTTTCCAATAATGCACGCTCGTGAGTCACGGCTGTTACAATCTTTCCCCTCCGAAATCGTACATTTGTAAACAAACTTGGCGGCGCCAAAACGTTTCAACGTCGGAGACCGTGTTTTTTTACAACGGAGAAATTTAGCAGAATGTTAATTTCTATTCACCCAGAGCAGACTTTGCTTAACAATATGTTGTAAGGTCAATTTCCACAGGCAACCTCTAGAGACCATTTCTACATGAATTGCCTGCCGACATCCCCGAAAGTTATCGAAACGGCATGGAATTGACGTCAGCTTTTGAATATTAATTAGCACGCGCGCCTTATCGTTTCTTGTGAATTGTAACAGCCATGTAGCGACACATTTCCCGGGGTTTCGTTGCCGTTTTTCTTCGGACTCGGATATTTTGCAATTTTAATTAATAACTCAGGCCTGCGGCCTTCGTTATTAATTCAATTGCAAAATATCCTCGTCCTCGTTGTATATCCTGCAACAATACACGAATCATCGTTAATTAATTCTTAAGTATATGATGAGAAGAGACATCCCCCATAAACAACTTGCGATACTGTTCGTGTCAAATTCGTTTTCTCTATTTGTGTCGGCTTTCATTAATGTTTCCTTTCAAGCATGTTTTCTTTCGGACATTTAGTTTACATCAGAACAATAGCTTTTAAAATAATAGTGCATTATGGGATTATAGAGCCTTACATGACAGCCTCGTTTGCATGTTACTTTGTCTTCCCTGGTTAAGATCGATCAGGAATTTCCTTCTATATTTATGTAATTGCACATTTCTTGGAACCTGGTATTACGTGAAGTTTAATTAAGAATATCAAAGCGAAGAACATACATCACACACACTGATGCAGTTGCAATCGAAATGGCTGAGAAATCGTTTGTCTCGACGTAGGTTAAACAACGTTTATGGCACTAATTACGATAACCTCTCTAAGGAATGCACCTTACCCCGACCATGTCCATGTTACTGCAGTAGGTATCAGTTTTGCTATTAGTCTCTCTTAACGACAGCAGATACTGTTTGGAAATTGTGTTTGAGTGTTTGAAGAAACATAAGTGTTGATAGCAAAGACAACGAATATAGCGAAATTAAATCTCTTGCTAATATTACCAACTATACAGTAGCTATACCGTGACCATACTCTCTTCATTTCTTCAGTGAATTCTTCATTTACATTCTGTGTTGTATTTACCTATATGTCGCTAGTAAATCAAATGGTATTCATGAGAATACAGTACAGCCCCATGTGTTGCAGGTCAATACAATGACCGCCAGTTACTTTCGGCCTAGAGAGCTTTCGAATATATGGAAGGCCTAGCATTTATATATAATTTAATCCACAACAAAAACTAAAGCAAATTCACATGTTATGAAAGTAACATCTTATAATGAAAACAAAAGCAAGTCAACACAAAATAACTATAAACGCCGTTCTTGATCTAGAAATTATCAAATTGTCAATGTCATCACACTCACAGGGGCTCGTTTCCGAATTTTGAGAAATGCAAGACACAACATTAAAAGTCCAGTATTTATTTAAAAAAAAAAAAAAAAAAAAAACACAACAATAACAAAACAAATCTTGTGAAAAATTGGGAGCATCAAACCAAACCAAGCTATTGGTTACGAATTATATGCCTCAAACCGGCCCCTTCTAAAAACAGTTACAATGACCTTGACCTAGACCCCAAATCACTGAAACTTGTCCGAGATAGTATAGACCTGCATTATTGTGTGAAGTTTAGTAAAAATCCGTGAAGGAGTGAAGCTGCTAGAGTGCTGACAAAATTGAATGACGGAGAGGAAACCTATAGTGCCGCTTAGACCAACAACTGTTTTCTGGTCTGGGTTCTTTCCGGGGTATTCATATAAAGAAGACAATCAAGGATAAATGTAGAATTTTCGGAGAGACGACCATGTACTACGGCAATGCTGGATCTGTCCCAGGTTATCCACCTTCGGACACTGGACTTGGAACTGACCACAAATATAGTTAGTACACATCTAAGTATTTGTTTCAATTTTTAAAATTTTCCATTTTGAGGAAAATCTTCACTAATCGTGTAGTATATGTCTGTCTCTATGGACTTATTCTTTGTCACTTTGTTGATATTCGTCCGTTGGTCTGTACGTCCATCCATCATTACCTCCGTCATAAAATCACAGAATTTGTCATACTCTCATTAATAGCCATGAAATAATGAAATTCACTTATTTTTACATAAAACATCTACCTGCAGCTGTACTTTTAAAGAAGATGGCAGATGGTAATTCAAAAATGTTAATGGGAGGTAATTCATTCTTAACTTATAAACATACAGTTACTATTTAGTTATTGTTGACAGAACATGGCCAATAATTTCCTATTAAGCAAATAAATAAATAAATAAATAACAAAATAAATAAATAGATAATAAAATAAAACGCAATCCATACATAATGGATGCGGTACTTTTATTGTTTTAATATCAAAATTTAAGACGTTAAAAAAGTTCGCAAATCTCTTTGAAATCTTAGCATCTATGTCAGTATCATGTGACCAGTTCGGCTGTCCTGCCTGGTGTCTTTGTCAGCAGACTTCAGTGGGGTAGCACTTCAAAGTCGGCAAAAATACCATAGTCTTCCAAAACACACTCGTTCACAACAAGGAATCTACTTATCCTAAACCGACCACAGCACCACGTGCTATAGACACTTGTGAGCATAACGACACGGTTATTTTGTGTAATTCTCATGAGCTTTTTTTGTTCTCCTGAAACTTTCATTTTAAGCATGTTTGCCGAAATGTACACATAGCTTATCAGAGTAACTGTCAAAAGCAAGACATGTTGATAGCCGTGGTTACAATTTTCAAGTTTCGTCTGTTCATTTGCACCAGAGTAGTGGTTTACATTGATGTATATGCTTTTAAAATATCACTGGATTTGCTACGAGGGCTGATTTGTGAGTCTCATATTGACGAATTTGAATTTTGCCGCACATATTGTATTATTATTCAGCATAATCCCCTTCAGTAGCTATACACGTTTGCATGTGGTGTTTAGGGCATCAATGTCACTTATATAGAGCTATGTTTCTTGCCTGTTCAGAAAGTTATCCACTGCACTATGGCGTCATCATCGGACTGAAAGTGGGTGCCTGAAATAGCTGTTTTCAGTTTTGGAAATAGATGAAAGTCTGGTGGAGCGATATCAAGTGGAAAAGGTGAATACTCAGTCAATTTGAAGCCAAAATCGTGAATGGCAACCATGGAAATGACAGACTTGTGAACAGGAGCATTGTCCTGTTGGAATAACACACCTTCAGTGAGCTTTCCGCGGCGCTTTAGTTTAATATATTCCCGTAAATTGCTTTTGAAGTGAAACACAATATGTGCCATTGATTGTTTGTCCCTTTTAGAGATAATCTATTAGCAGAATACCATCTGCGTCCCAGAAAACCGAGGCTAATAATAATAAAGGACTCATGTGTCATCCTTAGTGACAAATATCTGTGAAGAACGTTAGCAGGTTTTTCCTCAAACAGGTTAAGATTAGCACCGCGATAATGTGCGGCTGGTGTGCTTCCGATCAACTATCAGACGTCTTGGTACCCATCGGGCTGAAGCTTTCTCATTACAAGATTCTAGGTCAAAATATCCAGAATGTACTCTTTCCTGTGAAATGCCAACTCTACTGGCTATATATGATTCTGTGACCCGGCTGTCAGTCATAACAATATCATGAACTGTATTGACCATTTCTGGGGTCGCAACATTGACAGGCCTTCCAGGACCAAGGTCCTCCTCAAGGCTCTGTCGGCCGCGCTTAACTTCCGCCACACAACTTTTCACTGTAGCATATGAATGAGCGTTTTTGTTTACTAGTGTTACTACTCTATGATTATGTGTTTAACCCCTTTTTATTCAAATATTAGATCACTACTCTTTCACCGATTTTGTCCATTTTGTAAAAGCTGCGTGTCTTGTTGTTTACTTTAGAGTGCTACCTCGTCGATATAAACTAACCAAATGAGACCAGTCCTTGGGGATACAGCCCTATATAGTCAGAGAATAGTAGGGCTTAAAAAGAACATCCTGGAGTACCTCCTTCAATACAAGGCTCATAACAGAACAATCATCCCTCGTAATAAAGGTATGGTCCAAGTTCTAGGTATCATGCCGATGGCTTTCATAGACAGTCCTATTAACAGCCAGGGTCATTTAAGGACGTGCCAGGTTTTGGAGGTGGTGGAAAGCCGGAGTACCTTGAGAAAAACCACCGGCCTACGGTCAGTGCCTGGCAACTGTCCCACGTAGGTTTCGAACTCGCAACCCAGATGTGAAGGGCTGGTGATAAAGTTTCGGGACACCTTAACCACTCGGCCACCGTGGCCCCCATAAAACTGAATAATTTTCTGAATAAGCTGATCCAGTCTGATGCTATAAAAGGTTTTTCATTGCAACTCATACATATCTAGTTGAACATGTTACAATTTGAGAGGCTTCAATATTAATCGAGGTTTTTAAGTTTGTTCTCTAGCTCATATGGTTTATCCACACACCTGCCCTGCAGGAAGGGCGTAAGAATTGTACCTGCTGCCCCCATTGCATGATCGTAAGAGGCGACTAAACTTGGGATTTTATCTTTTCTCTTCTTTCTTAACAACTTTCTTCTTCCTAATGTCTCCCTTGACAATGCCTCACTTTTGGCCTTTAGTTGAGCGTTCGCCCCTGTGATGAAGGCTTTGGGTTCTGTCCCCTGGCCGAGACATACCAGAGTCTTTAAAAATGGTAGTTGCTGCTCCTGCTTAGCGCTCAGCAAATTAGGAGTGGGACGACTGGTTCGCCCGTGGTCAGTCTAATGTGACCGGGTGGGGTGTGCTGCTTGGTGTCTTCGGCAGTATGCTTCAGTGAGGTAGCACTCTACATCAGCAAAAGATCCGGCCTATCACAAGGAGACTTAACACAAACATACCGCAGCCTCCCAAAACACACATAAGCACTCATCACACGCATACATGTCGCACGCACAGGAGGCCGTCCTTAAATGACCTAAGCTGTTAATAGGACGTTAAATAAAATAAACCAAACCAAACCAAATCATCCACACATAAAATCTCCATACTCAAGTAAACGTTTTATAAATGAAAACTATATTGTTTGCAAAGTGTTTCTATCGAGTTGGAATTTTAATGTTCGCATTAAGATAAGCTTGGGCGATATCTTTGAGATTATGTAGTTCACATAGTCTGCCCAACTACAGTTAAAAGAGGAAAAGATAGATGGAAAGATACAGTGTATATAGGAAAATGGTTCATATGGAAGATAGAGTGATTTGGAGGGTTTCTTTTCCTACTTACGGTGATGGTTTCCAATTTATTAAGGTTGAAATCTACACTCACGTCACCATTCATTTATATTTTCCATGTCCGATTCTAGTATTAATGTGATGTTTCATAAAGGTGTGGAAATATGAACGTAAACGCGGGTGAGTATATACCCATGGCAGTACAGAATGAAATGTGGATGGGGGGAATATTGTGTGGATTTCTGTTCAATATCAATACAAAAACAAATGTAGATAAATCACGAAAATACACGTGAATTCATTTCCATCTTTCTGATTTTATTTTCATTCTGTGAATTTCTTTTCGATATTAATACAAAAACAAATTTAGATAAATCACGAAAATACACGTGAATTCATTTCCATCTTTCTGATTTTATTTACATTGTGTGAATTTCTTTTCGATATTAATACAAAAACAAATGCAGATATATAACGAAAATACACGTGAATTCACTTCCATCTTTCCGATTTTATTTTCATTAGTAAATGAATCAAACTAACATATTTATTCATCATCATCTTCCGTCTCATCAACAAGCTGGAGGACAGCCTTTCTGCTCCCTGTCAAAACAAATGACATGCCACAAAATTTCCGTTATTACATTCCTGCAATCAAACTTTACAAATATCACGTTACAAATTATCATATATCTTATAAAACAAAATGTAGACATTGAAAAAACAAATAGGTATTACCGGGGGTATGCTGTTACTACAGTCAATTGACGCCTTAATTGAAGCGACTTTTTAGTATTGCTGAACATTTCATACTTCTAAATATATATGCATATATGTATATAATGAAACAGGAAATATCTTTAAAAAAGATTAACGGCATAGTTTTAATCCTGGTGGTGATAATGCTAAACTGCTGGTGAAATAAATTAACGAACTAATTAATAAATGCACAGTTTCAGCACGGATAACAAAATTATATTAGTTTGAATCATGTTTGGTGATAATAAAACTGCATTTGAATCAGAAATATGATTTAATTAATGTGTCATTTGTGTCATACATCCATTTATTCAGCTTGCATTCAATCTTAATTTTGTTTCGTCTTTAACTGCATGTTTGCATTTACCGCTACATTGACCAATCACATACTTCATCTTGACCAGTAACGCTGCCTGTGGCGTCATATCCGGGAACAAAAGAAAATTATACGGCTATGCCGAAAAAGGCAAAGGCTTTAAAGTGTATGTTTGTCAACA
>NW_022981085.1:0-11056 GCF_902652985.1 Pecten maximus
ATCGATATTTATCAATGCATGATTTTACGGGCACCGAAGTGTGATGATAAAATCAGAGAGATCCGAAGGTTCATATAGGATTGTTGGACATTGTTCTGCTACTGTACGCACGATGTTGAATAGGTCGTGCAATAGTCTAGTCCACAAATATCTGTTTCAGGAGAGTTGGTATACTTGCTTGAGAGTTGTAATACCCTGCCTAGATATAAAATCTGCAATAATCTGTTTTTACTTGTGTTATTGTCCAGTGTGTATGAAAATTGCCCAGGTTGTTTCATTCTGGTGTAGATAATTCTTGTTTTATTGAGGGTGTTTTTGTTTTTGTTTTTTTTTGAAGTGTCTACACAGTCTATGTTGGTATATTTCATAAATAAACATAAGTTACTTACATCAGTGGACAGTATGTTGATGTTATATGGAACACAGGGACTTGACACTTTCCAACAGTCTATATATATATATATATATATGATGTAATACATCTGTATGGACTGGGGGTTGGGATTTCATGCCAAGTCCCTGTGATATGAACATATGGACGATCGGTTTAGCTATCTACCCTCTATGTTGTGCATGTATTATACATAAACCCATCATATAAAAGAGATTATAATCATTTCTTGATCATTCATTCGTCCAATTGTTTTCATGAATATGCATTTCCTATTTATAAACCGATGAATATTTATATATCAAAATTAATTTATTTATGAATATTCATGATTGCTGAATGATTTGCCATTTAATCCATTATAACTAAGCAGATGAAACCCCTGTTACTGGTGTATTGTCACGGTTTGAGAGATTGTTATCCTCTGTACCAATCCAATTATTACTAAGCAGATGAATGCCCCATTACTGGTGTATTGTCACGGTTTGAGCGATTGTTGTCCTCTGTACCAACCAACATGATGCATGGTTGGCTGTTGTTAAGGTTGTAATTTTATAGCTGATTAAAACAAATTGAATGTGCTTTCTGATTTGTATTATTATTTGTATGGTGGGTCTCGACGATGACACTTCCCCTTCAGGAACACCTGGTCTTATTCTCCTTTTTAAAGGTCTCCATGTTTCATTGTAATTTGTTCACAATAGAAGACTGGATAAGATTTCCGTCCAAATACATGACTTTATTAGTTACCATGGCAATAAACTGAAAACCTTTTTTGGAAAAAAGGTAGCCTAGTCAGCGTATATCTCAATTTTGAGCTATGAAAAGCTTCCATTTTGTTTCCATAGTAAACTCATCTTTCAAATTATAGGCTTTGACGAGTTACACCATTTGACTAAATAACAAGAGGCCCAGGGGCCTTAACGGTCATCTGACTCTAAATTAAAAACCTTATATTATTGTAGTATGTATTCTCTGTAGCAAATATATAGTGGCACTGTTGGCCACGGTGGCCATCTTGGATTTCTGACCGACCCAATAAATAACAACACTTGGTAAGGAACATCTCAGGATCATTTCTGGTAAGTTAGAGCTGAATCCCACTGGTGGAATTTGAGAAGAAGTTTAAAACAGGCATTGTTCAGGAAAACCATGATTGCACAATCATGTTACAAAAATGGCCGCCATTGCTGCCATTTCAAAGTTTTACGAGGCCGAAAAAATAACAACACTATGTTGGCTCGCCTTCCTTGACATCCTCACCCATTTCCAGCTCAATGGCACCAATAGAACTGGAGAAGAAGTTTAAAATGCCATGGCTGTATTTCAGACCAACCCGAAAAATAACAACACTTGGTCGGAATCAAACAGGATCATTTCAGGCAAGTTTTAGCTCAATAGCACTGGTGTAACTTGAGAAGAAGTTTAAAATGTGTTTTTCAAGATGGCGGCTATGGCGGCCATCTTGGATTTCGGAGCGACCCGAAAAATAACAACACTTGGTCAGGATCATTTCAGGCAAGTTTCAGCTTAATAGCACTGGTGGAACTGGAGAAGAAGTTTAAAATGTGTTTTTCAAAATGGCGGCTATGGCGGCCATCTTGGATTTCGGAGCGACCCGAAAAATAACAACACTTGGTCGGGATCATCTCACGATCATTCCAGGCAAGTTTCAGCTCAATAGGACTGGTGGAACATGAGAAGAAGTTTAAAATGTGTTTTCAAAATGACGGCTATGGCGGCCATCTTGGATTTCCGAGGGACCCGAAAGATAACAACACTTGGTCAGGACCGTCTCAGGATCATTTCAGGCAAGTTTCAGCTCAATAGCACTGGTGGAACTTGAGAAGAAGTTTAAAATGTGTTTTTCAAGATGGTGGCTATGGCGGCCATCTTGGATTTCGGACTGACCTGAAAAATAACAACACTTGGTCAGGATCATATCAGGATCATTTCAGGCAAGTTTCAGCTTAATAGCACTGGTGGAACTGGAGAAGAAGTTTAAAATGTGTTTTTCAAAATGGCGGCTATGGCGGCCATCTTGGATTTTGGACCTACCCGAAAAATAACAACACTTGGTCGGGATCATATCAGGATCATTTCAGGCAAGTTTCAGCTCAATAGCACTGGTGGAACTTGAGAAGAAGTTTAAAATGTGTTTTTCAAGATGGCGGCTATGGCGGCCATCTTGGATTTCGGACCGACCCTGAAAAATAACAACACTTGGTCGGGACCATTTCAGGATCATTTCAGGCAAGTTTCAACCCAACAGCACTGGTGGAACTTGAGAAGAAGTTTAAAATGTGATTTTCAAGATGGTGGCCACGGCGGCCATCTTGGATTTTGGACCGACCCGAAAAATAACAACACTTTGTCGGGATCATATCAGGATCATTTCAGGCAAGTTTCAGCTCAATAGCACTGATAGAATGTGAGAAGAAGTTTAAAATGTGTTTTCAAAATGGCGGCTATGGCGGCCATCTTGGATTTTGGACCGAACTGAAAAATAACAACACTTTGTCAGGACCATCTCAGGATTATTTCTGGCAAGTTTCAGCTCAATAGCACTGGTGGAACATGAGAAGAAGTTTAAAATGTGTTTTCAAAATGGCGGCTATGGAGGCCATCTTGGATTTCGGACCGACCCGAAAAATAACAACACTTGGTCAGGACCATTTCAGGATCATTTCAGGCAAGTTTCAGCTCAATCCCACTTGTGGAACTGGAGAAGAAGTTTAAAATGTGTTTTTCAAGATGGCGGCTATGGCGGCCATCTTTCATTTCGGACTGACCTGAAAAATAACAACACTTGGTCAGGATCATTTCAGGCAAGTTTCAGCTTAATAGCACTGGTGGAACTGGAGAAGAAGTTCAAAATGTGTTTTTCAAAATGGCGGCTATGGCGGCCATCTTGGATTTCGGACCGACCCGAAAAATAACAACACTTGGTCGGGACCATTTCAGGATTATTTCTGGCAAGTTTCAGCTCAATAGCACTGGTGGAACATGAGAAGAAGTTTAAAATGTGTTTTCAAAATGGCGGCTATGGAGGCCATCTTGGATTTCGGACCGACCCGAAAAATAACAACACTTGGTCAGGACCATCTCAGGATCATTTCAGGCAAGTTTCAGCTCAATCCCACTTGTGGAACTTGAGAAGAAGTTTGAAATGTGAAAAGTTTACGCACGGCGCACGGCGCACGGCGCACGACGACGGACGAAGCATGATGACTATAGGTCATCCTGACCCTTCGGGTCAGATGACCTAACAAGAGGCCCAATGGGCCTGTATCGCTCACCTGGCTCTACAGCAACTTTGAAGTTGATGAGGTCATTTCTAAAGATACTATGTTCTAGTCCTTCATTCCAGCATTCTATTGGCCTAATATCAGGTCTTGGAGGCTCTTGGCTATCGCAAATTTCACCCCTGTGACCTTGAATGAAGGTCAAGGTCATTTATTTGAAAAAAATTGGTAGCCCTCCACCCCAGCATGTTACAGGCCCAATATCAAGTCCCTGGGCCTCTTGGTTATTGAGAAGAAGTCATTTGAAGATTATAGCCTATTTGACCCATGTGACCTTAAATGAAGGTCAAGGACATTTATTTGAACAAACTTTGTAGCCCTTCACCCCAGCATGCTACAGGCCCAATATCAAGTCCCTGGGCCTCTTGGTTATTGAGAAGAAGTTGTTTGAAGATTATAGCCTATTTGACCCCTGTGACCTTGAATGAAGGTCAAGGTCATTTATTTGAACAAACTTTGTAGCCCTTCACTCCAGCATGCTACAGGCCCAATATCAAGTCCCTGGGCCTCTTGGTTATTGAGAAGAAGTCGTTTGAAGATTATAGCCTATTTGACCCATGTGACATTGAATGACGGTGAAGGTCATTTATTTGAACAAACTTTGTAGCCCTTCACAACAGCAAGCTACAGGCCCAATATGAAGTCCCTGGGCCTCTTGGTAATTGAGAAGAAGTCGTTTGAAGATTATAGCCTATTTGACCCCTGTGACCTTGAATGAAGGTCAAGGTCATTTATTTGAACAAACTTTGTAGCCCTTCACAACAGCAAGCTACAGGCCCAATATCAAGTCCCTGGGCCTCTTGGTAATTGAGAAGAAGTCGTTTGAAGATTATAGCCTATTTGACCCATGTGACCTTGAATGAAGGTCAAGGTCATTTATTTGAACAAACTTTGTAGCCCTTCATCCCAGCATGCTACATGCCCAATATCAAGTCCCTGGGCCTCTTGGTAATTGAGAAGAAGTCGTTTGAAGATTATAGCCTATTTGACCCATGTGACCTTGAATGAAGGTCAAGGTCATTTATTTGAACAAACTTTGTAGCCCTTCACTCCAGCATGGTACATGCCCAATATCAAGTCCCTGGGCCTCTTGGTTATTGAGAAGAAGTTGTTTGAAGATTATAGCCTATTTGACCCATGTGACCTTGAATGAAGGTCAAGGTCATTTATTTGAACAAACTTTGTAGCCCTTTACAACAGCAAGCTACAGGCCCAATATCAAGTCCCAGGGCCTCTTGGTTATTGAGAAGAAGTCGTTTGAAGATTATAGCCTATTTGACCAATGTGACCTTGAATGAAGGTCAAGGTCATTTATTTGAACAAACTTTGTAGCCCTTTACAACAGCACGCAACAGGCCCAATATCAAGTCCCTGGGCCTCTTGGTTATTGAGAAGAAGTCGTTTGAAGATTATAGCCTATTTGACCCCTGTGACCTTGAATGAAGGTGAAGGTCATTTATTTGAACAAACTTTGTAGGCCTTCATCCCAGCATGCTACAGGCCCAATATCAAGTCCCTGGGCCTCTTGGTTATTGAGAAGAAGTTGTTTAAATGAAAAAGTTGACGCCGGACGGCCGGACGGACGGACGGACGGACGGACGACGGACGCCGCACCACGGCATAAGCTCACTTGCCCTTCGGGCAGGTGAGCTAAAAATTGATATTTGGCTGATGAGATATTGGCCATTACACTAGAACCTGTCTATAGTGAGCATTTTACCCAGGTATGTGGAACTTGAGAAGAAAATTCAAATATCTGACTGTTGTTCAGCTAAACCAAATTAAGCAAATTAACAACACTGTTCCCTTTCCATAACATTCCTACTAATTTGTATCTTAATAGCACCAATGGAACTGTATAAGAAGTTTAAAATGGTTTCTTTTTCAAGGTGGCTGCCATCCTGGATTTCAGATGGACAGGAAAAATGATAGCACTTGGTCATGGCCATCTCATGATCTTCTCAATTAAGTTTTGCTTATCTCGTGTTACACGGGATACTAGTATTACTTGCTCGTTTCTATATTTATCTCATACCTATATGAAAGTTTGATCGAGATGAATTAAGGCAGGAGATACCCTTCCCTACTGAAAATGTCAGCGAGATCCCACATTACTTTCCCAGTGGGATCAGCGAGATCCCACATTACTTTCCCAGTGGGATCCTATTTTATTTAGGATTAAGTAGAATTATATTTTCACTGGGATTTTTTTAAGTGGGACCCAAATGACTTTGATTCCATATATACATGCATATATATTTCAATTGTTATAGTTGTATATGCAGTGTATTATTATTGATGCTTAATAAAATTGTTCTTTCTCATAATAGGGGATGCACAAAAGTGTTTTGTCCATTGGTCCATCCAACCATACGCACAAGATGTACTTATGTGGTGAATTTAATTTGAAACAAGAGGCCCATGGGCCTTAACGGTCATCTGACTCAAAATTAAAGACCCTTATACTATTGTAGTATGCATTCTCTGTAGAGAGTAAAGTGGCACTGTTGGCCATGGCGGCCATCTTGGATTTCTGACCGACCTGAAAAATAACAACACTTGGTCAAGACCATCTCAGGATCATTTCTGGTAAGTTAGTCACTGATGGACTTTGAGAAGAAGTTTTAAATAGGTGTTGTTAAAGAAGAACCATGATTGCACAATCATGTTACAAAATGGCCACTGTGGCTGCCATGTCAAAGTTTTTACGAGGCCGAAAAATAAAAACACTTTGTTGGCTCTCCTTCCTTAACATCCACACCAATTTCCAGCTCAATGGCACCAGTAGAACTGGGGAAGAAGTTTAAAATGTGTTTTTCAAGATGGCTGCCATGGTGGCCATCTTGGATTTCTGACTGCCCCGATAAATAACACTTGGCCAGGACCATCTCAGGATCATTTCCGGTACGTAAGAGCAGAATCACACTGGTGGAATTTGAGAAGTTTTAAATAGGTGTAGTTAAGGAAGAACCATGATTGTGCAATCATGTTACAAAATAGCCACCATGGCTGCCATGTTGAAGTTTTTACGGGGGCCGAAAAATAACAACACTTTGTTGCCTCTCCTTCCTTAACATCCTCACCAATTTCCAGTTCAATGGCACCGGTGGAACTGGAGAAGAAGTTTAAAATGTGTTTTTCAAGATGGCTGCCATGGCGGCCATCTTGGATTTCTGACCGACCTGAAAAATAGCAACACTTGGTCAGGACCATCTCAGGATCATTTCTGGTAAGTTAGAGCTGAATCCCACTGATGGTATTCGAGAAGAAGTTTGAAATATGTGTTGTTCAGAAGAACCATGATTGCGCAATCATGTTACAAAATGGCTGCCGTGGCTGCCATGTCAAAGTTTTTACGAAGCCGAAAAATAACAACACTTTATTGACTCTCCCTCCTTAACATCCTCACCAACTTCCAGCTCAATCGCACCAGTGGAACTGGAGAAGAAGTTTAAAATGTGTTTTTCAAGATGGTTGCCATGGCGGCCATCTTGGATTTCTGACTGACCTGAAAAATAACAACACTTGGTCAGGACCATCTCAGGATCATTTTTGGTAAGTAAGAACTGAATCCCACTATTGGAATTTGAGAAGAAGTTTCAAATAGGTGTTGTTCAGAAGAACCGTGATTGCGCAATCATGTTACAAAATGGCCGACGTGGCTGCCATGTCAAAGTCTTTACGAAGCCGAAAAATAACAACACTTTGTTGGCTCTCCCTCCTTAACATCCTAAACAATTTCCAACTCAATGGCACCAGTGGAACTGGAGAAGAAGTTTAAAATGTGTTTTTCAAGATGGTTGCCATGGCGGCCATCTTGAATATCTGACCGACCTGAAAAATAACAACACTTGGTCGGGATCATGTCAGGATCATTTCAGGCAAGTTTCAGCTCAATAGCACTGGTGGAACTCGAGAAGAAGTTTCAAATGTGTTTTCAAAATGGCGGCTGTGGCGGCCATCTTGGATTTCAGACCGACCCGAAAAATAACAACACTTGGTCGGGACCATCCCAGCATCATTGCAGGCAAGTTTCAGCTCAATCCCACTGGTGGAACTTGAGAAGAAGTTTGAAATGTGAAAAGTTTACGCACGGCGGACGGCGGACGGCGCACGACGACGGACGAAATATGATGACTATAGGTCCCTTCGGGTCAGATGACCTAATAAAAAACTATACTTTAGATCTAGAAAAAAGAACGCAATCCACAAATGTCAAACCTGTCTGTTCATCTAGTGGCATGTCTTGAATATTAAAAAAAACAAGAGGCCCAGGGGCCTTAACGGTCATCTGACTCTAAATTAAAACCCTTATAATTATTGTAGTACGTATTCTTTGTGGCAAGTATATAGTGGCACTGTTGGCCATGGTGGCCATCTTGGTTTTCTGACCGACACGATAAATAACAACACTTGGTAAGGACCATCTCAGGATCATTTCTGGTAAGTTAGAGCTGAATCCCACCAGTGGAATTTGAGAAGAAGTTTGAAATAGGTGTTGTTCAGGAAAACCATGATTGCGCAATCATGTTACAAAATGGCCACCATTGCTGCTATGTCAAAGTTTTTACGAGGCCAAAAAAACAACAACACTATGTTGGCTCGCCTTCCTTGACATCCTCATCCATTTCCAGCTCAATGGCACCAATGGAACTGGAGAAATGTGTTTTTCAAGATGGTGGCTATGGTGGCCATCTTGGATTTCGGATTGGCCCGAAAAATAACAACACTTGGTTGGGATCATATCAGGATCATTTCAGGCAAGTTTCAACCCAACAGCACTGGTGGAACTTGAGAAGAAGTTTAAAATGTGATTTTCAAGATGGTGGCCACGGCGGCCATCTTGGATTTTGGACCGACCCGAAAAATAACAACACTTTGTCGGGATCATATCAGGATCATTTCAGGCAAGTTTCAGCTCAATAGCACTGATAGAATGTGAGAAGAAGTTTAAAATGTGTTTTCAAAATGGCGGCTATGGCGGCCATCTTGGATTTTGGACCGAACTGAAAAATAACAACACTTGGTCAGGACCATCTCAGGATCCTTTCTGGCAAGTTTCAGCTTAATCCCACTGGTGGAACTTGAGAAGACGATTGAAATGTGAAAAGTTTACGGACGGCGCACGGCGCACGGCGGACTACGACGGACGAAGCACGATGGCTATATGTCATTGGTTTGGTTTATTTTGTTTAACATCCTATTAACAGCTAAGTTCATTTAAGGGTCTTCTATATAGCAGAATAGTGTTGTATTTCAAACACGAATAAATACCTTAAGATTTGCACAAAAAATGTCATGTAATATACCAAAATGTTTGTTTGGACATGTAGCTTCTTACAATCACCAATAATATGCTATAGATGCTACCAGTTTCTTCTGTAGAGTAACTTTGTGGTAAGATTTGGCATGGAATAATTCTAAGTCACGCAAATGATCAAACCTGAAAAATAGCCATGCTGGTATGTTCACAAGTGTCTATAGCACAGGGTAGGAGCATTTGTTTGACCGGATTTTACTGTATGTACGTATAAACACTTATTTTGTTTTGACCTTGAAATGCAAATGGCAGCTGAGAATAATATTACACAAATACGGCTTAAAGGAGGCATTTTAGTTAATAACAAAACTCCTATATCGTACTTTTAAGACATCTCATCATAGTAACATGAACATTTGAATGTCAATTTGTTAAAATGGTGAGTTTGCAGCCTTTTTCAGAAATAGGCATATTTTACCCCAAACTCAACGGTTGAACATTTTTTCATAAAAGCAGTCTTCTTGCCACTTCAAGAATACTTTATATTGTCTAATTAGAGCATTTTTGATGTTTTAAATACCTCCTTATATGCCATATTTGTGTGATATCGTTCACGACCGCCATTTGCAATTCAAGGTCAAAATAAAAACAGCGTTTATACATATAATAACGTCAAAGCTGGTCAAACCAATGCTCCTATTTTGTGCTTTAGACACTTGTGAGCAAAACGACATGGCAAGTTTGTGTAATATATGGGATACAAATGAGTTAATTATGTCCCCCTGAAACATGCATTTTTCTTACGTTTTGTTGAAATTTACAAACAGCTTAACAAATTACATGTCAACAGCAAGACCCAGGGTTTGCCATGATACATACTAAAAGTTCATCATGTTACTTCTGTGACATTGCACCATAATAGGGATTTATAGGCCTGTAAAATATCAATGTTTTGACTGGATTTGCTGTTTAGATGCCCCTTAAGGACGGCCTCCCGTGCGTAGGTGATATACAACTAAACCAGATATACAGGTTTGGTAATTTACCATTTGTGTGTTGATTTTTGGCTTCGATGTGTATCACTCCAATTACGTGATGAATGATAGTGGACATAACAGACTGTAACACTCCAAACTTTAATGCACACATGTGCCTTTCCTAATAAGTAACAACCCGTAGCACGCATACAAGTAATGCCGACAAGTGTAGGCAACGTCCTTGATTGCTCATCGCTGTTAATTATAATTAGTTAACCTCTGGCTATCTCCAGATCAAAGGAAATCATCAATGATCTTTTAGAGACATTACATATGCTGTAAATGTTGGGGTTGTTCTTTTCTCATCTCTTGATGATGCAGATTGTTAAGTCTGGACAGGCTGGACAGGAACACAGTATCTAGAATTTCTTTCACATTGTTCGTCCTCTATTGGCACTGGTATTTACACCCCAAACAAAGAGGATGCACTGCTGCTGTTCTAGGTAAAAGTGAAAACGAACATATACTGGTGTTCAACTCTTTTTAACATATCAGTTTCCAGTAGATAGAAAACATTTCATTCCATAGTGAAAGCATTAGACATAACTTTTGTTCCAATGTTCCTTGGACGTGCAATTTTACAAGAGAAACATTCTTGAGCACAACACAGTGTTCTCCGAAGCCATTTTTGGCAAGCTAGCGACTGTCAATACTTGAGGGTAAATACATTTTCATTCGCGAGTCCTGACCACAAGTTCCAGGGAATATCCTACTGGTTTGGTTTGGTTTATTTTGTTTAACGTCCTATTAACAGCTAAGGTCATTTAAGGACGGCCTCCCGTGCGTGCGACATGCATGCGTGGGGTGAGTGCGTATGTGTGTTTTGGGAGGCTGCGGTATCCTACTGTGACCAGGGGATGTGTAACTATTTGAGGTTCATCAGCATAGCCCTGCTTAATGGTTACATTATGGATAATAGGACCCTTGCCTGGAAGCGGTAATTATGCGTGAATTACAAAAGCCATCATGCCTCTCCTGGCTGGAGAAAGATGACAATGTTGTTGTTGATTGAAGGTTTAAGGATGTTTTGCCAGATTTGGAATCACATGGTTTGACAACAAAG
>NW_022981086.1:0-11058 GCF_902652985.1 Pecten maximus
GTTTATGAACCACCTCTGAAGCACGTTTTATTATCCAAATACCTTAACAGAAAATTAATCATATAATCGATGTTTTGATGAAATAAATGTTAATACAACGTCATAATTTAAATAAAATTTAACTTCAAAGTTGGTCGAGTAAGTAATACGTGTATATAGATTTACTTGACACCAGTTAGGGCGAAGATTATTGTAGATTTTTAAACTGCTACAACAATACACCAATATATTCAACAATAATTATGAGGGGAAAAAAATGAAAACAAATTTACTTTTCCAGTTAAGTCCAGTGCTAATCCTAAATTTCTAAGACGGGACTAGTCTAGACACATATGCATAACTTATTACATTTCTATTTCTATTTTTATTATTATAATTATTAATATCATGTTATCTTTTGTTTTGTTTTTGTTTTTGGTTTTTTTTTTGCGGGACCATAGGGTATTTGGGCGTTAAGTTGTGGGAGCGGTGTTGTAAAATGTATTCATTTTAACAGAGACATATATACACATATGTCTCTGATTTTAGGGTATACAGGTTTTTCTTCTTCTGCTATAAGAATTAAGTTCAAAATAAAAATCACAGTAGGCCACAGTAAAATACATGTAGTTGATGCCTGAACATGTACATCGGATTTTGTAATCCAAAATGCTTTTAAAACACCAACAACTCTATTAACCAACAAAATCATTTAGAATCTATCTTCTCCGAAAAGGAGGGGGGGGGGGGGGGGGGGGGGGGAGGAGGAGGGTCCTGACCCCCAGGACACCCCCCTCCCCCCTCTAATTATCTTTTTCTAATCTGATAGAAAATTAATAAAATATATCATAAGAGTAAATAAAATGCATAGTAAGAAGATACGGAAAATAAAGAGCATTCACATGTAAAATAGAATTGATGTCCTAAATAAATATCATCTAGACAATCATGCTATGAACAGCAAAAAAAACAAACTAATTCTAAAAACAAATCTCCAAGTCCAACTTAAATCTTTCAAATAAGACGTTAGAAACCTGTCAGGAACATGCCCAAGGTAGTTAGAATTAATTTGGACACTTCATTTTCTTACATTAATCCGGCATTTACATTGATGAAACAGAGTTCCTTAAAAACCGATGTGAAAGTTAGAAGTTAATTTCTCCTGTGAAATAATTACAAAGTTTAATCAAAGTTAGAATTAATTTGGACACTTCACTTTCTTACATTAATCCTGTATTTACAGGGATAAAACTGAGTTTAGCTACTCATCCTTAAAACCCGATGTGGAACTAAAAAGTTGGGAAATAACTTCATGTACAAAGTTCAATCAAACAGACTATGTACATATTTGAATAAACATATGAAATATATGAATTTACGTGTATATTACAGGTGTATACTCTAGACTAGGAAAGTTGAACTGTGTACATATTTGCAAGTAAGATAGACTATTATAGTTTAATTTCAATTAAATGCAGAAACTTTTAAAACTTCCTTTGCACTACTTCAACCTGGTGTATGTTTCAGAGCAGTATTCTAACTGAATACGTACCATACTTATATAAAGAGAGCGGATAACAGACACGTTTGTAAATGGCACGCAATTACATGTATGTTTCAAAAATCCAAAACATTGGCATGGCTTTACCAACCACTTATTAAACATGTAATGAAAAGTTAAGATTTGGAGTGAGCCATACATCTAAGTTTTTAACATGTGTTTCCTTCTTAAGAGATTCACCACGGCAAAAAGGGAAGTTTTGGAAAAACATACAACAGAGGGTGAATGATTTCAATCGTGTAGTTTCAGGACTGACATCATATAGATTTTTTTTACTTCATTAAGAAACACATCCGCTGCTGGTTTGATATAATTTCATACAATACAACATTACAATAATATTTTATTTAAATGTCACACATCTGATTATATTACAAATGTACAATGGGTTACGGTAAAAACTTCTTAAAAATATACATGATGTCCAGCCGCATTCGGCTTATGAGATACATTAAGAAATTATGTATCATCTTTGAATATTAAATGTCAGACCTTTATCTTTATACAGCATGGCGTATGTCTACGTTTAAATATTTACAACTTTTGTTCTAATTTATTGTGAGAGCGAACGCCTATGCTTTATAAATACTGCTATGCACGGAATAGATTTCATTTTTTTAAACCGTCATTTTGTTAAAAACAAATACGTAAACCCAGATTTAAGTAACATTGATTAAAGCCAATTGCACTTAATACATCTATTATCAAAAGCACACTATAAACTTGAAACTAAAGATGAAGCTTGGTGTCATAATATATGTCGATTAAATAAAATTGAGTATTTTTTAAGTATCGTATTTGCCGTAAACATACTAGCTTTATTATAAGTAGCCTACATAAATTCATTTAAATCTTTATTATATAAGTCATATTCAACTCGTCATTTTCATATTTTTCTTTCATAAAAATTAAGAACAGACTATAGCTGAAACTCACTCAGGTGTAAAATTTGACATGTTGGCCAGGTAATACAGGTAAATTTCAAAATGTTGGCTAAGTGAGAATGAACCGATTTTATCTACCATGACATCATGTAAGTAAAACTTAAAAGGCACAACGAGAAGCTAACCACTTTGGCCCCGGATATGACGCGACAGGTGGCGTTACTGGTCAAAATGAAAGTTAAGATTGAATGCAATGCAAGCTGAATACGTGGATGTATCTTTTCAAATGACACATTAATAAAATTATATTCCTGATTCAAATGAAGTCTTATTATCACCAAACATGATTCAAAATGATATAATTTTGTTATCCGTGCCGAAACGCATTAGTTCGTGGATTTATTTCACCAGCAATTTTACATTATAACTAGATACCAGCATTAAACATATGCCGTTTATCTTTTTCAAAGATATTTCCTGTTATTACAAGCTTTATTTCCATCATATGTCTGTAATGGTGGTTTATATCAAGAAACAGAAACTCTTGCTAGCCGTAAAAAAGGTAGAAAACCCAAACTGCTATATTGGAGGCACGACAAAATAACTCCTATAAAAACTTCCTAGATCATCTACTTCCACCTTTTATTGGTAAAGATAAACGCCATATTCTGTGAAACAAACTCCGTTGACTGATCCTTCCACCTTTATTCGTTCGAACACTCGCGAATTCACATGTTTTCTGCTTAAAATGCCACTAAAATCTTGTTGTTTACGTTATTTCGATACCCAAGCATTAAAGGAATATCAGTATTGTAAAGATTAGCAGTATCAGTTTGACTTAATGGAGTATAACAAACAAAACACAAATATTCTATGGGGAAAAAAAGAGATTTATTATCAACAAAATAACAAGTCAAAATTCGAGTTATTTCAAAAAATCAATTTGGCGACTTCTGCAAGGTGGCTTGCACTCGGGCATAACTTTTTGCCCACTTGGATTTCCGTTCTGCTACTTTCCTCTCCCTATTTTTTCTGGCCCGCTCCTGCTTTGCGTCCATAGTTGATTTATTAATTGGAGGGAGCCGTCGTGGAGGGCGGAAGTTTACGGATTGGCACGACTCCTGGGTGTATTTGGCGAACTGGGTGTGTGAGCATTCTGGAACGCCAGGGAGGACTGGGCAAGTTGAGGATTCTGACTTGGCGCCACCAATTTCGACAATAAAAGCCACGCCCCCGTCACCTTTCCTGGGGGCAATTCCCTCCGCCTTCAGCTGCATCAAAACCGTCTGCTTTGTTTTACGTACTGTGTTATCAGCATCCAGTGATGGCCCGGCCTTCTCTTCAATAGGATCCTTGGCGGGCGCGACCTAGGACATGAAAAAATGGCTCAATCAGACATTCACTTGTGGTGGTAATCCTACCGCTAAAACTTCAGTAAATGGTTGCAAGACAGGTACAACAATTAAACAGCGTGGGATCGACAGGTTTTAAAACATTACCTTATTTCGTTTCCTCCAGCAGAACGAATATGAACTTTCCTGTATATTTTTGCCCCCCCTTTGAGTTGTTACATCCCATTTTCTTGCAAACTTTAAATGTATGTTAACCAGATGTGCGAAGTAACGTTGCGACAGTCTGCGCATAGATACGATATGTATTATGACGTCGCTGGTGAACATGTTTTATGACGTCATAATGTATTTCTTAAACGAGGCATTATCGTTCTTTATTATATGATTGGTACGTAAAACTATCACTCATTGGTTCTAATGAGATCACATGACATCAATTACTTACTGGAAATACCTCATGACATCACCGAGGAGTTAATATAATGTTTCTTTTTTCAGGTTTGTGAAATCTTATATAGACTCCGGCTAAATATTAAAATTTTGTCAGTTTGCTGAAATGTATTTTAGTAACCACAGTGCCCACATTGGCATACCCAGTCCGCACACCCCAATATGTATTAAGTCTAAAAGGGGAGGTAATTGCAGCATTTTTTACGATATATCAAGTATTAGGTAATAAAAATGTCCGCAGTCTGTTGCTTTCCTGTAAGGAATTATCACCAAGTAACCATAACGATCAAATACACAACATTGGGATTTAGTCGATACCAATATTAAAAGTACAGTTCTAGAATTTGATAAAGTCGCCTTTATGTCCGTCCCAGTAGCTGCATTCTGGTTTTAACAATGCGTGCGACTTGGTGCACAACATCTTTAAATTAAAAATAAACATTCTGAAGAACTAACTTTTGAATATATTTTATTCATTTTTTTTAAAATTATTTTTTTTGTATTTATTTTGTATCTAAACTAAGCCAGATAACTAAGATAGGGATATGTGTAATTCGCTCGATTTCATTAGCTTGATGAGGGAGATACTGTCACGGAGAATGAAAACAAATGACAGAAAATTAAAAATGAGGACAGAGGAGGACAAATGAAGACAAAACGTGGTCAAATAAGGACAACGTATTTTTTACATTAAAAAACGATTCCTTTCTTTAAAATTCATTTCAAAATACAATTTTCTAGAATGTATTAAGTTTCGTAAAAAAATAAAGAAAGAAATAAAGAAATAAGTAGGTAAACCTGTTCAAAATTTAATTCTTTTTATATTTGAAAATACAACTTTTTCGGGAAGGGGGATACGATACAACCTTGATTTCTTGAAATTGATGGTAAATGATGATAAAAGAGAACAAATGATGACAAAGGAGGGAAAATGATGACCCAAGGAGGACAAACTAGGATAAATGATGACAAAGGAGGACAAACGAGGATAAATTATGACAAAGGAGGACAAATGTGGATAAATGATGACAAAGGAGGACAAACGGGGATAAATTATGACCAAGGAGGACAAACGAGGTTAAATGATGACAAATGTGGATAAATGATGACCAAGGAGGACAACGAGGATAAATGATGACAAATGTGGATAAATGATGACCAAGGAGGACAAATGAGGACAAATGATGACAATGGAGGACAAATGAGGATAATTCATGACAAAGAAAATAATGGAGGACAGATAATGACAAACGAGAACAAATGAGGACAAATGAGAACAAAACGAGGACAAACGATAGCAAATAATGACATGAGGAAAAATGACATTGGGGAATTTTTTACCTATTCTTTGAACTGGACTTGGCTGAAAGCTGATCTCCATATAGCTGATGGTCAATAGTCAGAATTAGACGCTTTACCAACCTTGTTTTACTGGTCTGACGTAGATAGTTTCATCGACACAGGCATACATTATTGTATACCTTATATGGTAAATTGACTACTGATCAACTACAGAACCAAGTAAAATATATAGGGTCCTCGATCGGTCTCGCCCCTCAGGGATTTAACTTGTCATCTATGGTTCAATAGTAGGTCAGCAGCAAACCATTTAATGACTTTTTCGGACCACGGACCTTTTATGCCCCCTTTGATACACCTGGGACGTATTTCGTCCTGTTTCATCCGTCTTCCTAGCGTTCAGGTAGAAATGCATCTAATTTTCGCAAGTTCTCATACTCTACTCCCGGTCCATTTTTGACTACTAGTAAACGAATCTATATATATCCCTATCTTAGTTATCTGGCTTAGTTTAGATACAAACGAATGTATATTATTTTTTTTACAGTTCATCGTCTTCTCAATTTGAATCTCATTCCTTTTTTTCGTCAATGCAACATAATTGTCAACCAACAAGTTGAGTCGTCGAAACACTTTCAAGAAGTAACTGAACATTTTCAACCGGCGCTGGAGAGGCAACTGTTTTAACAATTCCAAATTTAGGAATGCGTAATTCAAACAGGAAACGTCCGTCATATTATCACATGTTACCAACCCTTTAATCTCGATGGAGTGAGGGTGTTGCAACTCCCACAGTTCATCAGTTCATCTCCAGTTTTAGACATGAAAGTGTATGACAGACTGCAAACCGGAAGTACTTATGGCAGAACGTTTGAGTGACGTCACTAATATTGTAGTTCCCGCATTGCTATCTAATGTTAAATACCGTAGGAAACAGAGTTTTATGAAATGACAAGATGTACTGTTGTTAATATCAGAATAGATCGTTCTATTACGTTCTGGTTCAGTGTGTCATGCAGATAATTTACGGAGCTAACTTTTCTCTATACCATCTTATCAGAGAATATGTCAAGGTCATGACCTCGCTATGGGTTAAAGAAAATGTCGAAAACATTTTTCTCGAACTGAGAACTTTCTTAACTGTAAATGAAAGAGTATGATGCACTGAGACGGAATGTGAAAATGTTTTGATCATCGGATAAAAAATGACGGAGATATGGCACTTTGAAAAATGTTCGTTTTCCCGCCAAAAACTCAAAAAACGGGCAAAAAGTACTTAAAAAATTTCAGCTCCTTAATATATACATACAGACTTGATCTTTGGCACAACAAACGCATGTAGGAGTGGCTACAAAAGAAGTTACCTTTCATTGACCTTGACCTTCATTCAAGGTCAAATAATCCCAAAAATAAAATTTAAAAAAATCTTTTGAATCAGGATCTTTGTCCGATCGTTTTTTTCTTGAACAATCAGTGCATATTGTAGGTCATGGTCAGGGCTTACTTTTCTCTGTTCCATGTTTTCAGAAAATATGTCAAGGTCAAGGTCCAAAAACGAGGTCAAATGAAGGTCAAAATTTTAAAATTCAAAATGAGTTGATTTCATAATTGCATTGCAAAGAACATGATAAATGAAGACGAACTGTTTAAGTTTTATGGTCGTGCGATAAAAAAAATGACGTAGAAATAGCACTTTGAAAAATGTTTGTTTTCCCGCCAAAATTCAAATTTGTCCCAAAAATGCACTTAATTCCCCTCTTCTCCTATATCTTTTCACATTAAGATTTTTTTTTTGGCACAGTAACAGCTTGTACGATTGGCTACAAACGATTGCTTTTCATTTACCTTGACCTTCGTTCAAGGTCACAGAGGTCAAATGACCAAAAATCGAAAATTTCGAATTCTTTAAAAACTGTTTATTTTGATCACCTATAGAAGAAAATGCTCTTATGAAGATGTATGTAACGTTTCAAGGTCAAATCCTCAAAAAAATAACAACAAACACACACAAAAAAAACAAGATAAAGGTATGGTATAAACGATACACAGTACAGGATTCACGATGTTTTTTTACGGAATACACGACATACGATACAGTAAACACGATACATGGTGTTGGATACACTATATACAGTACAGTACACACGGAACACGGTACGTTATACACAATGCTTGGTACGAGATACATGGTACTTGGTACTAGATATACAGCACGGTATACATGATACACGGTAAGGTATACACAATACATGGTACAGGATTCACGATATTTTTACAGGATACACGACATACGATACAGTAAACACGACACATAATGTGGGCTACGCTATATACAGTACAGTACACACGAAACACGGAACGGTATACACAATACTTGATACGATTATTAAATCAAATACTTGATACGAGATACACGGTACAGTATACACAATACATGTTACGGGATACACGATACTTTGTACGGGATACAGGATATACGGTTCAGTAATCACGATACACGGTATGACAAACACAATCACGATACAAGGTACGAGATACACGATTCACTAAACACGATACAAGGTACGAGATACGGTATACACGCTATGGAATACACGATACACGGTACGGGATAGATAATAAATGTTACTGGATACATGATACAATACGGGATACACGATACATGGAACGGGATTCACGATACATGGAACGGGATTCACAATACAGTAAACACGATACCAGGTACGAGATACACGATTCACAGTACAGTAAACACGATACAAGATACGGGGTACAGTTAATACGATACAAGATACAAGATACATGATTCACAGTACAGTAAACACGATACAAGGTACGAGATAAGGGATACAGTTAACACGATACAAGGTACGAGATACGGGATACAGTTAACACGATACAATGTACGAGATACATGATTCACAGTACAGTAAACACGATACAAGGTACGGGGTACAGTTAACACGATACAAGGTACAAGATACATGATTCACAGTATAGTTAACACGATACAAGGTACGAGATACGGGATACAGTTAACACGATACATGGTATAATGTACGGTATACACACTACGGGATACACGATATAAGGTACGGGATAGATACATGTTACTGGATACATAATACAATATGGGATACATGATACGTTGAACGGGATTCAAAATACAGTTAACACGAAACAAGGTACGAAATACACGATTCACAGTACAGTAAAACGATACAAGGTACAGGATACACGATTCACAGTACAGCAAACACGATACAAGGTGCGGGATACAAGATTCACGGAGGTCAAATGATACAGTACGGGATACACGATACAAGGTACGGGATACACGATTCACAGCACAGTTAACACGATACAAGGTACGGTATACACGATTCACAGTACAGTAAACACGATACAAGGTACGAGATACACGATTCACAGTACAGTAAACACGATACAAGGTACGGGATACACGATTCACAGTACAGTAAACACGATACAAGGTACGAGATACACGATTCACGGAGGTCAAATGATACAAAATCGAAAAATTCAAATTCTTTCAAAACGGTTTATTTTCATCGTATGTGAAAGAAAACGTTATTTTAAAGATTGGTTAAAGAAGGGAAGCGAAGAGAAAACGAAGAGAAATCGTAGGTAAAACGTACAAAAGCGTTCGTCAGAACGAGAACATGTCTGCGATCATTTTCTTGTTGGAAATCCCGTGTTTTGATCTTGATCAAATCTAGTATTGTATATTGTTTTGGGGAAAGGGCTTAGTATATTTATGATACAATAAAATATGTTTAAACTAAAAATGCCTTTTATCTTTTTTAAAGATATTTCTTGTTATTACAAGCTTTATTTCCATCATATGTCTGTAATGGTGGTTTTTATCAAGAAACAGAAACTCTTGCTAGCCGTAAAAAAGGTAGAAAACCCAAACTGCTATATTGGAGGCACGACAAAATAACTCCTATAAAAACTTCCTAGATCATCTACTTCCACCTTTTATTGGTAAAGATAAACGCCATATTCTGTGAAACAAACTCCGTTGACTGTTCCTTCCACCTTTATTCGTTCGAACACTCGCGAATTCACATGTTTTCTGCTTAAAATGCCACTAAAATCTTGTTGTTTACGTTATTTCGATACCCAAGCATTAAAGGAATATCAGTATTGTAAAGATTAGCAGTAACAGTTTGACTTAATGGAGTATAACAAACAAAACACAAATATTCTTTGGAAAAAAAAGAGATTTATTATCAACAAAATAACAAGTCGAAATTCGAGTTATTTCATAAAATCAATTTGGCGACTTCTGCAAGGTGGCTTGCACTCGGGCATAACTTTTTGCCCACTTGGATTTCCGTTCTGCTACTTTCCTCTCCCTATTTTTTCTGGCCCGCTCCTGCTTTGCGTCCATAGCTGATTTATTAATTGGAGGGAGCCGTCGTGGAGGGCGGTAGTTTACGGATTGGCACGCCTCCTGAGTGTATTTGGCGAACTGGGTGTGTGTGCATTCTGGAACGCCAGGGAGGACTGGGCAAGTTGAGGATTCTGACTTGGCGCCGCCAATTTGGACAATAAAAGCCACGCCCCCGTCGCCTTTCCTGGGGGTAATTCCCTCCGCCTTCAGCTGCATCAAAACCGTCTGCTTTGTTTTACGTACTGTGTTATCAGCATCCAGTGATGACCCGACCTTCTCTTCAATAGGATCCTTGGCGGGCGCGACCTAGGACAAGTAAAAATGACACAATTAGATATTCACATTTGGTGGTAATCCTACCGCTAAAACTTCAGTAAATGGTTGCAAAACAGGTACAACAATTAAACAGCGTGGGATCGGCAGGTTTTAAAACATTACCTTATTTCGTTTTCTCCAGCAGAACGAACTTTCTTGCATATTTTCGTCCCCCTTTGAGTTGTTACATCCCATTTTCTTGCAAACTTTAAATGTATCTTAACCAGTTGTGCGAAGTAGCGTTGCGATAGTCTGCGCATAGATACGATATGTATTATGACGTGCTGGTGAACATGTTTTATGACGTCATAATGCATTTCTTAAACGAGGTATTATCGTTCTTTATTATATGTAACACTATCACTCATTGGTTCTAATGAGATCACATGCCATCAATTATTTCCTTGGAAATACCTAATGACATCACCGAGGAGTTTATAATTGAAAATTTGTCATTTTGCTGAAATGTATTTTAGCTACCACTGGGCCCACATTGGCATACCCAGTCCGCACACCCCAATATGTATTAAGTCCAAAAGGGGAGGTAATTTTACAATATTTTTACGATATATCCAGTATCGGGTCGTAAAAATGTCTACAGTCTGTTGCTTTCCTGTAAGGAATTATCAGCAAGTAAACATAACGAACAAATACACAACATGAGGATTTTTTATTGAAAGATTAAGTCGATATCAATATTAAAACTTAGAATTTGATAAAGTCGCCCTTATGTCCGTTCCAGTGGCTATATTCTGGTTTACGTCCGCTTAATGACCATATGGACCCATGAACTGTCCT
>NW_022981087.1:0-11068 GCF_902652985.1 Pecten maximus
ATAAATTATGTAGAATTCTAGAATTGAAACAGAAACCTTGGCTACGCACGTACATAGAATTTAACACAACCAAAAGAGCTTCATCTAAGAATGAGTTTGAAAAAGATTTTTTCAAACTCATGAACAATGCCGTGTTCGGCAAGACCTTGGAGAATGTACGATCGAGAGTTGACATAAAGTTGGCACACACCGTCAAAAAATTCAAAAAATACGTAGCAAGACCCTCGTTTCAGAGATTTACCATATTTAATGAAGATCTGGTTGCAATTCAAAATGACAAAACCAACTTAGTGTTGAACAAACCCGTCTATGTGGGACAGACCATTTTAGACCTGTCGAAACTGATCATGTACGAGTTTTATTATAAATACCTCAGACCCAAATATGGAGATGGTGTAAAACTACTCATGACAGATACAGACAGTTTGCTATATCATGTGCACTGTCCGGACGTCTATGACGATATGTATAGGGACAGACAGTTGTTCGATCTATCCAATTATCCGGTAGTGCATCGATGTCACGATACAGTGAACAAAAAGATACCGGGATATTTCAAAGACGAAACGGCAAGTCAACCCATTGCAGAGTTTGTAGGGCTTCACGCAAAAATGTACTCATACTTGTACGCCGTACCCATGCAGATAGAGATGGAAAATGTCACAATCCTTTAGAACGATATGAGACAGGCACAAACAGCTAAAGGGGTAGGGAAAAGTTCGATTCGTCGCTATCTCAGACACGAAACGTATAAGAATTGTCTATTTAAAAACAAAATCGAAATGTGTAAAATGAATTCAATTAGGAATGATAAACATCAACTCTTCGTTTACACCGTTAACAAATCGGGACTATGTGCCTTCGATGACAAGCGATGGCTCCTACCCAATCGGTACGATACGTTTGCATATGGTCATTACATGATTTCCACCATGGGATGGTAATAAAAACACAAATGTAGTTTCGCAAATATTTATTTGTCAGACATCAGTCGTCATGGAAAATATAGTAAAACTATGTTATAAGATATGTTGTATATATGCTATAGTTTTAAAGAACATTTTGATTATACTGTATATCTGTATATTGTTCCATATTAATATGAAAGAAATAACATGCATCAAAACTAATTTTAAAAGAAAGTTTTTCAAACAAAATTCGAGAAACAAAGTTTAACAAAAAAAGTTTTAGAAACAAAGTTTAAAGCTTAACAAAAAATTATAAAGTAAGAGAAACAAAAAGTTTTAGAAACAAAATTCGAGAAACAAAGTATAAAAAAGAAAGAAACAAAGTTGAAGAAATTAAATTTGATAACAAAACGTTTTACAAAGTTTTAAAAACAAAAAGTTTTAAAACAAAAAAGTTTAAGAAACAAAATGTGTAAGAGGAAAAAAAAGTTTTAGAAACAAAAAATTTACAAAGTTAAAGAAACTAAATTTTATAACAAAACGTTTTACAAAGTTTTAAAAAGTTTAAGCAATAAAATGTTTGAGAAAACAAAATGTGTAAGAGAGAAAAAAGGTTTTAAAAGCAAGATAACGATATATAACTGATCTACAGATGTCGACCTCGTGACAGCCGAATAGAACACCAATGAAACATAAATTGGTGGCATAGTACGATCTATCCCGAAACAGCACATCTCCATTTAAATCAATTATAGATTTAACTATATGTTTTTGATACATGAAGACACGTCGACATTATTATAAGCGTTAAACAAACAATATCAAATCGTGTCCGGTACAAAAGTACAATATATATGCAACTGCTATTACAAGTTTAATTAACAAGAGATCCCAGAGGGATCTTGGCGCCCACCATTGAATGTTCTTCATAGGTTCCATGTCAGATTGATCTTTTCTCTACTTTTCTCTTCTTCTAAGTCTTACTAATCTGTGTAAATTCAGAAGAAACCTCTAGTACTTTTCAAACAAGGGAAACCTATATACAAAATTTAAGATTTAGGCACCAAGGGGAACCTATATATGGAATTTGAGAAAGATTCCTTCATTACTTTCTGAGAAATAGCGATAACAAACTTCAATTATCAAAATCCAAGATGGCTGCCTGTCGGCCATGTTGTTTTCCGATCGGTCCCAAAATGCAATATGCATAACTAGGCACCAAGGGAAACCCACGTATGAAATTTGAGAAATATCCCTTCAGTACTTTCTCAGAAATAGCGATAACAAACTTCAATGGTCAAAATCCAAGATGGCTGCCTGTCGGCCATGTTGTTTTCTGATTGGTCCTAAAATGCAATATGCATAACTAAGCACCAAGGGGAACCTACATATGAAATTTGAGAAAGATCCCTTCAGTACTTTCTCAGAAATAGCGATAACAAACTTCAATGGTCAAAATCCAAGATGGCTGCCTGTCGGCCATGTTATTTTCCGATTGGTCTCAAAATGCAAGATGCATAACAAGGCACATGGGGGAACCTACATATGAAATTTCAGGAAGATCCCTTCATTAGTTTCTTAGAAATAGCGATAACCAGTTTCAATTTTCGAAATCCAAAATGGCTGCCTGTCGGCCATGTTGTTTTCTGATTAGTCTCAAAATACAATATGCATAACTAGGCACCAAGGGGAACCTACACATGAAATTTCAGGAAGATCCCTTCATTAGTTTCTTAGAAATAGCGATAACCAGTTTCAATTTTCGAAATCCAAGATGGTGCCTGTCGGCCATGTTGTTTTCTGATTAGTCTCAAAATACAATATGCATAACTAGGCACCAAGGGGAACCTACATATGAAATTTCAGGAAGATCCCTTCAGTGCTTTCTGAGAATTAGCGATAACAAACTTCAATTGTCAAAATCCAAGATGGCTGCCTGATGGCCATGTTGTTTTCTGATTGGTCTCAAAATGCAATATGCATAACTAGGCGCCAAGGGGAACCTACATATGACATTGGAGAAAGATCCCTTCAGTACTTTCTCAGAAATAGCGATAACAAACTTTAATGGTCAAAATCCAAGATGGCTGCCTGTCGGCCATGTTGTTTTCCGATCGGTCCCAAAAGGCAATATGCTTAACTAGGCACCAAGGGAAACCCACGTATGAAATTTGAGAAATATCCCTTCAGTACTTTCTCAGAAATAGCGATAACAAACTTCAATTGTCAAAATCCAAGATGGCTGCCTGTCGGCCATGTTGTTTTCTGATTGGTCCTAAAATGCAATATGCATAACTAAGCACCAAGGGGAACCTACATATGAAATTTGAGAAAGATCCCTTCAGTACTTTCTCAGAAATAGCGATAACAAACTTCAATGGTCAAAATCCAAGATGGCTGCCTGTCGGCCATGTTGTTTTCCGATCGGTCCCAAAATGCAATATGCAAAACTAGGCACCAAGGGGAACCTACAGATGAAATTTGAGAAATATCCCTTCAGTACTTTCTCAGAAATAGCGATAACAAACTTCAATGGTCAAAATCCAAGATGGCTGCCTGTCGGCCATGTTGTTTTCCGATTGGTCCTCAAATGCAATATGCATAACTAAGCACCAAGGGGAACCTACATATGAAATTTGAGAAAGATCCCTTCAGTACTTTCTCAGAAATAGCGATAACAAACTTCAATGGTCAAAATCCAAGATGGCTGCCTGTCGGCCATGTTGTTTTCCGATCGGTCCCAAAATGCAATATGCATAACTAGGCACCAAGGGGAACCTACAGATGAAATTTGAGAAAGATCCCTTCAGTACTTTCTGAGGATTAGCGATAACAAGAATTGTTTACGGACGGACGGACGGAGGGAGGGAGGGACGGACGGACGGACGACGGACCACGGACGCAGGGCGATTTGAATAGCCCACCATCTGATGATGGTGGGCTAAAAATCCAGGCTTAAGATTGATTATATTTGACATTATCTAAGACATAGTATTAATAATCCAGATTCAGACAGCGGCTACTTAGCTTATCTATGAAAGTTACTTCCCTTAGTCCAACTTATTTTAGTGTTGACAAATATTGCTCGAATTCGTCAGATGCTAATGTCGCTGAGGGAGGTTTCCTATTATAACGGTGGACTCTCCTGTCGATAACCTGTGGTAAGAAATAAATGCGAGTAAGAACACTACCATGTTATTACATCAAATATTGACGAGTGTTCGAAATCGACAGTCAACTCACGTGTCTCACATCCGGTCTCCCTTGCTGCCTTTCTTCTTTTTCTGATTTTGTCTCTTGGACCTGTGAGGAAATTGATTGATGTTTCATATTATTCTATTAACAACTACCTTTAAAAGGGTTATGCATATTACAGTGTATGATGATACAAGCCCATTCATATCATGTGATATAATTCTCAAAAACTTACCAATAGATGCAAACTCTGCTCGAATGTCTGCCTGATGGTTGTCAGGTCAAACTCCTCCAATTCTGTAAAACTGAGGGGCAGGTAATATTTCATGTCCTTCTTAGTAAGTAGTCGTTTGTACAGTGTCTGGTCTCCTTGACCATGGATGGCGAGAGCATGGCCTTTTCTGGGTTTCTGTTCACCAGAAAATCACCATCTCCCTCATTTTTTTGGCACATTTCTCCCTGTGTGTTAAAGCACAGAGAAGTAGAAGCATATGTTTCGTAGGAATCTTACTCGCCACGTACGTTCAGCCATATCGAAGGCGTAAGTAAGACTGAATTATATGAGCTAGAATAAACTGTAAACGGTTCCTTTTCCGGTACTGTTGAATACGTGTGCGCGATCTGTTGGTGAGAAATGTGAAGCATCATGGCATCTGTGGTTCAGTTTGAGTGCCAAAACGGGTTGGATGTCGGATCATTTTAAATAGCCTCCTCTCTAAAGTTCATTGCGTTTATGATCGAACACAGCACTTTTGCTGCGAAGTTTCATCATAGATAATTGCTTATTTGGAAAACTTTATTCTGATGTATAGTATACAGATTATATATTAAATACATTCAATTAAAGTAGTTTATTTAGATACATTTCATTACTAAACAGCTTTCTTCGTAATTAATTCTTTCGATTGTGAGGAACACAAGCTCCCAGAATGTCTGTAATGCTGTACTTCATTTATAATTATCACACAATGTAGGCACCCTACATAACCTACAGACCGGACGCTGTTAGTCCCTGTTCTACTTATGACCCTTGTGGTCCCTCATATCTATAGATCAGGTTAGTCCCTGTTATAACTATGACCCTTGTGGTCCCTCATATCTATAGATCAGGCTAGTCCCTGTTATAACTATGACCCTTGTATATCTATAGATCATGCTAGTCCCTGTTCTAATTATGGTCCCTCATATCTATAGATCAGATTAGTCCCTGTTCTAATTATGGTCCCTCATATCTATAGATCATGTTAGTCCCTGTTCTAATTATGGTCCGTGTGGTCCCTCATATCTATAGATCATGTTAGTCCCTGTTCTAATTATGGTCCCTCATATCTATAGATCAGATTAGTCCCTGTTCTAATTATGGTCCCTCATATCTATAGATCATGTTAGTCCCTGTTCTAATTATGGTCCCTCATATCTATAGATCATGTTAGTCCCTGTTCTAATTATGGTCCGTTTGGTCCCTTCTATGGGGACTGGAGGGACCGTTCGATACACCTAATTAACATCTACTGGGAGCGTCGAACCACACTTGCTTGTGCCTATATTAAACGTAGTATACTATCACGTGTTCTCCCTTGAGAGCGTGTCTCTATACAATGGCCTGTCTGTCTTCTCGTAACGGGTCATTTCTAGTTTGTAATATCGAGACAAATTCGTTGACAGGCGTTTGCATGGATAAAATAATGACATCTATGATATTTCTCAACCTGACGAATCTGATTGGAATATTCCAATACATTGTATCCCCTTTATGCGACCCCTCCATCATGATTCAAGACACGAGCAAATTCCTTAAAAGGTAACAAATCTTTCATACCCTACTGAAGTAAAATCAACTCCAGGGGAGTGGCCATTATGTCAGAATAAACTACGAACCAGTATCCAACCCCATGCTGTACGGAGAGCGCCAGATCCATAGACGGGAGAACCAAGGACGGAGTACAAGGTATCTCCTCGTGTTATTTGGAAAGCCTGGTAAGACAGCTCCTGCTCGGTAACGTGGTGCGGCCTATCAGTCCAGCTCTTGCTCGGTCACGTGGTTTGGTTTGTTTTTGTTTAACGTCCTATTAACAGCCAAGGTCATTTAAGGACGTGCCAGGTTTTGGAGGTGGAGGAAAGCCGAAGTAACCGGAGAAAAACCACTGGCCTACGGTCAGTACCTCGCAACTGTCCCACGTAGGTTTCGAACTCGCAACCCAGAGGTGGAGGGCTAGTGATAAAGTGTCGGTACACCTTAACCACTCGGCCACCGCAGCCCCACTCGGTCTCGGTCCAGCTCTTTCTCTGTCACGTGGTGCGGCCTATTAGTCCATCTCCTGCTCTGTCACGTGGGGCGGTATGGAAAGACAACATACGCATGTCGTGTCCGAAACGACCATATCAACCACACAAGGACACATCGTCCAAACTCGACGGACCATGTAATACACGGTATGGTCGAAATCCCCGTCGAATGGACAGATAACAGTAAAACATATCGTCTCTAGACTCTAACAATGTCGCTTCCACCCCACAGATTATGACTGGTAATTGAACTATTAATGAATGCGTTAGTAAGGTGTTTCCTATTTATATTAGTGCAGACAAAAAATAACTAGTTCGACAGAAAAATAATAAAATGAAAAGCCGACAATGCAGCAAAGACAAGGTGACAACGATGATGTACCGATAAAACCAGTGACGACCAATTCCAACCCCCAAATCCAACCTCCTCCCCACCATCCCCCATCAAACACCACAACACACAAACAGCTAGCCTGATATCGATATAGAATACGATAAAAGAACCCCAAGCTAATGGACCAGAGAATGAAAAACACACCCATTGTGGCTGTTGAGTAATTACATCAGAACAGATAAATTAAATAAATCAACATCGCTGACAAGATAAAAGGAGACGTGTATTGATATGTTATTGTCACATACCCGACCCATTCATAGCAGAATACATGCCGACATATCACTCTGATCTATAGAAATAATCAATCGAGGAAAAAAAAATTAAAATCAATTTTAAAGTTTATCATTATTTCTCATATCGGTAATAACTTTTACAACATACATGCACGAATGCTATTTTTGTTGACGAATTCGCCATTAAACACTGCCGTGCTCATTGATCTCGTTAATTGAAGTCATTATCGAAAAATAATAATTAATTGCTTAAATACTTAATGGAATCGATCTACGATGGCCGACGGCAGCCTATAAAAACGTTGGTTGGCGAAACATTTAACAATACCACAAAGTCCAGCAACAAAATCATACCAGGTCCGGCATTCGTAGCAATTATCTTACCAAAAAAAATTGCGGAACCAAGTGTTAAGAAGCAGTTGCTAAGCTGATTAAAATTAACATACATGTATGCATATTACAATTTGTATAAAGACTACCATTTGGTTGGTTTGGTATTTATTTTTTTCATCAATATCATTTATATTATACATGTATACCAGTATTGTCTTTATTGAAAGGCCGACACTCCCTAACCTATACTCCGAGAGACAAACCAACGACCTTTTGAACCTTATTGATACTGAAACTGGCTACATGATGTTTGCTGATGACTTGCTAGTACTTTGGGCCGTCAGCAGACATCGTGTGACAAACACGGTTCGTGTTGGTATAAAATGAAACTTGTCAGTGAACCCCCAAAATGTATCAATTTCACTCATCTAACCGTATATTAACACAAAGTTTATACTTTTCAGTTTGTAAATCATAATATAGACTCTATCTACCAATACACATGTACTAAAATTAATTAATAACACAGGTAAATTTGTACCACCCATGCAAGGTCTGTCCAATAGAGGCCTTCCGTGTCGGATACAAATACCGTCTGTCTTCGCGGTAATTAGTGATACTTCGGGTCGAATTGAGAATTATTGAAGCATTTTGGTTTTCCTTGAAAGTAAAACTGCCGAATCAATATAAAGATTATCACTTTTACTACTTGGTAAAATATGTATTTCTTATGAAGTTTCATTTTTTCGGCCTATACCTTATCTAAACGAAGGAATGCCCCTTTGATGAAACTATGGCCTGGAATTACTACCGAGTATTACAGAGTATTTGGATAATAAGTTAAATATACATGTACTGCCTAAAAACACGAGCCTAGTTTCAACAATATTCCTGTGGGAAAGTCATTTAAATTATATTTTTCCATTGGGAAGCTTTACAGAATTCAATAAAAAGAAAGTTCCATGACTAAGATAAGTTAAGGGATTTTCAAATATTGATCAATCTGGAGACTGGATTTGGTATTATTGCCAGGGATACTGGGTGACGTAACAGACGAGTATATGTATACACAATGTACTTTATATAAAGTAATTGTCTAACGTCCAACTCGACAAGAACCTTAACTACTGATGATTTCGTCGTCTGTTATATTGAAAGCTGCATTACTGAAACTTATTGATTATTTGATGCCCGTGTTTTGTTCGGCCATCCTCCGCGGTCCCGGGTAATTGTTGATGAAGATAAAACAACTCATTTTGACCGCCAAAAGGCAGAGAACGAAATCAGAAACGGCTTTATTTATAATGGATAATATTGGTTTGGCCTCCATCAACACATATAAAAAGCTCTGGTGTCATCGGCGGTTTATATCTAACGAACGCGAGGATAATGCTTTATTGAACGGGAGCTTTTCCATGTCATATTTGACTCGTAGCACTATAGGGGCGCTGGCATTTTATGGGGGTAGGTTTGTGTTAATGAAATATCAACTGAATATGTCAATTAGACTGCATGACAACAAAATTGGTGTTTTGCATATAGATTGTCTTGGATTTCTAGTTAAACTCGGATCATACAAACCACGGCAACTGGTGTTTTAAAACGACGAGAGAATTTTACAGCCAAGGTCAATGGCAAGTGTTTTTGTTTTCCCCAAGTCGTTACCAATTTAATCAGTTAGCATGCACACATATGCATTTATTTGGTCAAAGTGTCAAAATGGACTTATACCAACTACCCTTGATAATGACCCTGACTTATACAAAATACTTTGTAGTTTATAGCTTGAGAAGGCCATAATGCACTTTGCTGACAAAAAATGAAGATTACAAAATCATGCCTCAAAATGACAATCTAGCTAAGTCACATATTGAATTTTTGATTGTTCTGAAAGCAACATCACTTTGTAGACGCGAGTCTCTGAATGTTCCCAGCAAGCTTTTCTAATATATTGTACAGATCTACAAGTACCAAGAAGTTTAACATGGGTTTATTTTTTTCATATGCAAATATAGATATGACGGCCATCTTGGATGTGGCATCGGCGCAAAAATAGCATATTCGTTTATATTATCTAAGTTTCAGATAGATTTCAGGCTGTCGAAAGTTTACGGTCTATACACGGCTTGCGACGGACGAAACACCTTGACCCCGACCATCTTTCCTCAAGGAACAATATGGCTTAAAATTAAGCCACAATGGAAGTTATGTTGTTACTTACCAACGACTCTAGACTATAAAATACCATCACTGACACTAGCGAGTAAAGAACACTGACCGTGAAATAATAATTTTCCATTTAATTAACAAATAATAACAACAATGCATACAGTTCTAGGATATGACACAAACGGCTGATTTGGCATTCTGCGTAGTACGCCTGTGCGAAGAATGAAATGTCCCGTTTTCTGCACTAGCAAGCATTGGAAGAACATGCGTATGGCCATATTTGGTGGCAGCTTGATAAAGCGTGATAGGCGTGTACGGGTCAAAGAAACCATCCCTGTTGAGCATGTCTCTTGTGTGGATGTCAACATGGTGATGTAACCACCCGATACGACTGAGGTTATACGTTTCAAGCGGTATTGTGTTAGTGGGGTTAGCCGCTAGGAAGCGTAACACGGGATACCGTGTATACCGTGCGGTATTGGTGTTAACACTTCAAGCAGAACACGGGATGTAGAATGTATGAGTGCCGATGCAATAAGTTGAGTGGGAACTCTTTTCAAAAGAGGCGGTTAAATCTAGATCCTGCATCCCCAATCGTTATCCAAAATGGCGCTGCAAGACGGAAAGGTACTTGTCTAATACACTAGAGTAGAGATTAGAAAAGTGGAAATTTCCTCACCCCAGTGGAAGTTTTTGACACTTGCTGCTTAATACACCATATAGTTTGATTATTACCGCAAGGTTTCTATTATTAACACAGTTTTTTATTATTATTATCACAGGTTTATCATCACTAGATTTTGATTGTCCTTTTTAGTTTTTACCACCAATTTTGTTTAATTGGTAAAACTAGACCGCTAAATCCCTAGTGATATGGCGAACTAAACATCATGTTCGTTTTTTATTTGTGTGTAGACGTTACTGTAAGCTTAGACTACAGTAGGCCTAAGCACACAGAGAATATTTCTAAGATGCCTAAACTGGGCTGAAGTTTATTAGCGGTAGAATCCGTCTTAGAACCGCCACAGCCTCTTATCCAAGGGTCAACCCTAGCGATGATTTTGTTATCCAAAATTGCCATGGCTAGCCTAGCTTGTCTAATATCGTTCTAAAATTTTGCTTTTTGTTCTGTTCAACCTATCACGTGACGTGATGATTGATCATAAAATATATGACTAATCAAAATGGTGGCGCCCGTTCTTTAAACGGGTAGTAGTGTGTTGTTATATGGGGTAGGTGAGTTTGCAACACTGAAAGTCAAAATTCAAATTGTATTTTTAGAATTCAAGTATAGGAGTACCTTTGTAAATGTCATATGTCTACCCATAGAAAAGTATGATTTCATACCTGGCTGTTACCTGTTTTGAGACATTTCTAAATAGCTGAATGAGTTTTGTGTCAAGTTGATACCCAATACCATCTAACATAGGCCAGATAGAGGATTTATAGTTAGTCACTGTGCAAGTGACACTTATCCTACCAATAATAACCACATAAACTTTTTGATATCATCTCTGAAATTAATGTAACCATATGGTATATACTAG
>NW_022981088.1:0-11055 GCF_902652985.1 Pecten maximus
AGTACTTTTTTTTTCCACCCAACCACTCCAAGTTTTACCTCAATTTTAAATCAATCTCTATAAAACCCAAAAAAGGCATATATATCCAGTCATGGAGAAAAGCCGATTATATAAGAGATCAACCTTACTAGAACCTTTACATAAATGCTTTTGCTGATAAGATGCCTAAGAAGTGAGTCGGTTTAGTTCTGAGAAAAATCACAGTTAGGATCTGGTCAGTTAACGTAGCAACCGGGAACATGATACTCCAGGATGGGCACTTACATCAGATTAGCCCTTCTCGGTCAGTCTTTGTGAGGAAAGTGGGTTGACCACATGCACATTTCAAGATCATAATTTATATATATTTACTGGTGAAGCTGTTAAAAGTGAAAGGAGTTAATCTATCCAGTTTTGCAGTAATGCAAGTTTTTTTTCTGCTTCTTATTTTTTCAATTTTATTTATTACATTTTTAATTCCAACAAAATCCCATGTTCTATGTGTCTGGAAATATTTTCACATACATGATTGCCGTAAGAAGCCTGTAAACAGGCCGACATTTCCTATAACCAGTGCCGGTCTTTATATGTGTATTTATAGAATCTAAAGGAAAGAAATGTAGTTTTTTCATGCAGTCAATTTTAAACATCTGTGCAATCAAGTGCAATTATAATAATGTGAATCGTAAATATGTGTGTAGAATAACTCTTATTTGTACTGAATGTACATTATCAAATTATCCTTCTTAGAGAAATGCGTAGGAACCGATTACGTTGAAATTAGAATTTATCTCCTGTAGTGCGTACCTTACCGTTGGATTATAATTCTCTTGAAGTTAAAAGTGTATATTGAAGGTGATGTTAGGCAAAGGATGTAAACCATATTCACGCGGTTTCGTACTGTATGAAATCAACTGTATCAGCTCCAAAACAACCGAAAACCAAAACATAGGTCAAACTAATGACATTAAGCCAACGTTGGTCCAATGTTAGTTCCCCGATATCGCCATTACAGAACCAACATACATTGTTTTAAAAAAATATTACCATTTTGAGAAAACAGTTCCATGCAGTCTCTAAAAAGCTTACAAGTGCCATTGCAATTCATGGTCGTAATAATTTTCAATGACGCTGCAAAATTTAATTTGACACTTCTTTTGCATGCAATGCATCAATTGATCTGACGCTTCACATTTAACCCCAACTGTAATAAGTCTTTATGATGTCCAAATTATTCTTTTTTTTTGTCCAATACCCAGACTCAGCAAAGGGCATATTTGCTGTGATCAGTGACACTAATTAATAGAAACTCCCATCCTAGGAGTCGATTAAAAGAGCCATTTTATTATGACTAATCCAACTGTCACTGCTAATATTGCCAAAGATTGTGTGAAGTTAATGCCTATGAAGGTTTGACATAGCGCTGGCCCCCACACTTTCTTTTATTTTTCACCATACATGTTAATTCATGAAAATAAGCTATAATTGCATAAATGAATGTTCAGTGATTGTCTCCACGTCCATGTATCAAGAGATAAACAATATCCTGTTATAAAAATAAGCCCTGGAGTCTTTCCCCACTCCTAAAGACTTAAGTTCTTTTGTTATATCTTTTGAAACCATTGAGATCCCCACTTCATAACCATATAAAGTATTGTTGGCCATCAAGTGATAAACACAACCACCTTGTTAAAAAGGGGCCCTAGGGTCTTTCCCCACCTCTAGGGAGTTAGTTCTTTGTTATATCTTTGAAACCATTGAGATACCCACCCTATAACCATAAATAACATTCTTGGGCATGAAGAGATAAACACAATCATGTTGTAAAAATAGGCCCTAGGGTCTTTCCCCAACCCTAGGGACTTGGATTCTTTGTTATATCTTTTGAAACCATTGAGATCCCCACCCCATAATCATATATATCATTGTAAGACATCATCAAATAAAGCTGTTAACAACATTATTTTGAAGTTTGATCAAATCAACCAGGTGAGCGATACAGGCCCTCTGGGCCTCCTGTATATTTTTGTACAATATTTTTTTTTGAAATAAAGCCCTCCCATCTAGTTAGTGTATTACAGGTAAGTAAAAATTTAATGCAAATGATGTTTTTTTTATAACTTATGGACTTGCAATAGACTAAACCCCTTTGTTTAGTCAAATTTTATTTCTGTGGGCTTATTGCAGGATAAAAATCAGATACAGTACATTCTGTATTTATATACTGCAGATCCATCAAGAAGCCACAGTCGACAAGAGCTGGGGTCAGAAAGGCAGTCCCTGGGAGTTCAACCTGCGTGATCTGTTTCGATGGTGTGATCTTCTCTGTCACAATCAGGTACAATTATAGTCGACTTATTTTTATTTTTGTCTTTCCTGATAATATGATATCAAAATGTTGTATCTGATTGAAGAGCCTAATTCAAGGTCAAGGTAACAAGTAGAAAGGTCAAGGTTATTTGTAAAGATTGAAGGTTATATGACAAATGGGCACTTTTCCTTGTCCAAACAATTATTACAGTTGAAAAAAATATGCAAGTGTTTTATAGATAAATGAATAATCATCAACATTTTGTGATCAGAGCTAATCAAAGTCTGTTGATTAATGGCTGACTCCTGAATAATTACGGTATATTGTGAACTGCAGGTTGCCAGTGGATTTAACCCTGGTGAGTTTGTTGGCCTACTGTACATTGAGAGACTGGGGACACTTCAGGATAAATATAAGGTAGGTCCTGTACAGGATGTTAGAGTCACCATGGTAACAATTTAGGATTATCAGGTTCAGATGTAAGAAAAGTAAAATTTTGTGTGCTTTATAAAACATTCTACTTTTCACATATATATATATTTATAGCCTTGATTGTCTCTCAATTTTTTCGAATTTTTATGATTAAATCCATTCCGCAGTATTAATTGTTTCAGGATGCAATAATTGATTTTTCGTGTCTTTTTGAAGCATGACAATCGGCCAAAAATGAAATAATTCAAAATATAGTACAGATTTTCTCAGCTTTTCTAGTGTATATGTATTGCATGCAAAAGAGATCTGAAGACACAATTTTATCCTCTTATGGCATATTCATTGCTCTCTCCATATATGAATTAGTGACTTCATTTTTAAATGGATATGAATCAAACTTTATATTTATATTCGTAAAATTCAAGTATAAGAATGCCTTGACAGTGTTCATGATTCAGGGTATTAAAGTCAAAATCATGGTACATGTATTAGTGGTAGAAAATCTTCGTCATCACTATCAGACTTCAATTTTAAACAGATTTTTGTCTCATATATTGTTCAATTGGCACCTAAGGGAATTTTTTTTTTTTTTATTTAATATTTTTGTACTTGCATTATACTTTTATTGACAAAACTAATTATTTCATCATGAAAACACCACTGGGAATCATTTCACAGTCAATGTTTAAGTAAATAAATAGATTATTATCTAGTGTCTCTGTTACATCTTGAAAAAAATTATAATCAGAAAATCTTCAATAAATTGTTTAATCTTTTGAAATGTATCTTCCCCTTAAGATGTACAAGTTATCTCATTATTCCCTAATGTCTGCACCAAGAAAAATGGATAAACATGCACTTTTTAAAGTTGGACACCACATCATTTGAGAATTTGTATTGCTTGCTTTGTCTTGTCTAGGTGAAGGATCTGTACGAGAGAATATTTCCTGATAGTCTGCCATTTTATGTGCCCAGTAGACAAGTAACCATTTCCAACAGTGTAATACAGGCAGGACACTCATTTCTCTGCCGTGAAGAGTTTGTGTCAAGGGAGACAACTCGGTCACTGTACCTCCTTCACCACCTCCTGGAGCGTATGGAAGCAGTGATGAAGTGCGTCCAGATGAACTGGATGCCCATTCTTGTAATTAAAAAGTATTCCACAGATACATGTATATGTCAATGTAGTCAGTTTAATTATTTAAAAATGGCTGATGTTAATAATTACGGTGATAGTGCTGTCATCATTGGTATTTATATTTGTGTATGAGGATGCCATTTTTGTTTCCATATTAACTTTACCAATCTTTGAAGCAAGCTATATCAGTTCCAGCAAGCAGTCATTGATAAGTGTTTTCATCCATTTTGTGAGCGGTATAACATATATTATGATATAATGAATATCATATAATGCAATATGCAAATTTGAATTTGACCCCAGTTGGGACCTCAGTCCTGTGGTAAGACCAGCCTGGTCCAGCTAACAAGTTATGTCAGTTCCAGCAGGAAGTCTTTTGATTAGGGCTATTCCATTAAGATATCCACCTGACCCCGCAGGACTCCAAAATAAATCACTTGTATCCATGGTTGGATTTCCTTCCTATTACTTCTAGTAATTCATTTAATAAATTCTATAGTTGGTACCCCTTAACCAAACCTGGAGTGGGATAGATGTTTTACTGGAATAACCCATAATGTTTTCCTCCATTTTTGTGAGCAGTATAACAAATATTAAGATATGATAAATATTGTAAATATTATAAATTTATAATTTGACACCAGGTGGGGCCTCAGTCCTGTGGTAAGACCAGCTTGGTCCAGCTACTGTCCAGTTTGACCGGCCATCACCTACATGTTCTAGCAATGAACTGTTCCATGGACACCACAGAACTACTGGGCAGATTTGAAGAGGTTTAGTACTCCAGTAATCCGTTGTACAATCTGTCAATTTGTTATAAAGTTAATGCAGCAATATACATGTACATATATATATAGTTTCCTATTGTAGGGACTGAAAACGAATTGTGCAGATTAGTAGATTCTGTTGTCATTAATTCAAACCAGTAAAGCCACATCCAGAGGACTGATAATCTTTTTCTCTTACCCTGGACAGGGATATCCACAGTTTTACTGGGGTGAGATTTCCTTATCTCACTCTAGGTAAAAGATAAGCTACATATACTTTTTGCATGTTCTCAACACTTTCCTTTTATCACATCAATAATACCATGATGTCACGGTGACTACACAATGACGTCATGTTGACAATTCAATTAGGTCACATCAACATTTCCTGGCATTGACAGCCCTGCAGGTAGGGCGTAAGAATTGTACCTGATGTCCCCATTGCATGATCGTAAGAGGCGACTAAATTTGGGATCTTATCTTTTCTCTTCTTTCTTAAGAACTTTTTCTTCCTAACGTCTCCCTTGACACTGCCTCACTTTTGGCCTTTAGTTGAGCGTTCGCCCCTGTGAGGAAGGCTTTGGGTTCTTTCCCTGGCCGAGACATACCAGAGTCTTTAAAAATGGTAGTTGCTGCTCCTGCTTAGCGCTCAGCATACAAGGAGTAGGACGACTGGTTCGCCCGTTGTCAGTATAATGTGACCGGGTGGGGTGTGCTGCTGGATGTCTTTGGCAGTATGTTTCAGGGAGGTAGCACTATAATTCGGCAAAAGTTCCGGCCTATCACAAGGAGACTTAACACGAACATACTGCAGCCTCCCAAAACACACATACGCACTCAACACACGCATGCATGTCGCACGTACGGGAGGCCGTCCTTAAATGACCTTAGCTGTTAATAGGACGTTAAACAAAGTAAACCAAACCAAACCAAACCTTGCATTGATGTAACGTCAATATTAGATACATAAGAGGGTATAAACAGGGTAAGAGAAAAATAATCTTTCACCCCCTTGGGGGTGAGACAGGGGAATCTCAACCCTTGGGGAAAGATAATTATGCTGCCAAACACCCGGCAAGCCTCGTGTTTGGCAACTTAAGAATCTTCCCCTCACGTTGAGAATCCCCTGTCTCACCCCCAAGGGGGTGAAAGATTCTATTAGTCTACATCACAGGGGTGATAATTTCCTATTAAATTTAAAGAAAAATCTTATCCAGAGGGTTGAGATATCTTTGTCTACATCACACAGAAACGATTATTTTTCTGCCATACTTTCTTGCTAAATGTCTCAGGTTGTAATAGGTGATATGAATACATCATGCCATCATTGTATACAATGTGTAGTAAAATCTGTACCACAGATTGACAGAACCAGTGTCGTCTGTCCTCTCTGATGTGTTTACTGACTATTTCCTGTTACTGTAGGCAGATATCCAGAACCATGTAGAGAAACTCGTCTACACAACCGAATCTGTTGTCTTGGATACCACCATCCTGCTTCTCCAAGGTCAACATGTCAGTATGGCAGGGAGGCTGCAACAATCCTGGAACAGCTTCAGGCAGTGTGAAGATGCGGGTCGGTACAGTTATGGTGGAAATCCTATTGGTTCGTTGGGTATCATGTGACAATCAACAAATAGTTTAATTACTCTAACACCTCCATTGAGACTCTAATGTTTTGATTTGCTGAATTGAATCACATGATCCAACTAATAATACAGGGTTATAAGAGATTTATTTCAGAGTCATTAATGTTTACGTGGAGGTCAGTTTCCTTTATTGGCTAAAATCTTTGTTGACAACAAGATGGCAACTGTTTCAGAGTTTGGAATGAAACTGTCGAGTGTAGAAGAGCTAGAGTCTGTCAAGGTCAAGGTCACATGTCTGACAGAGGTCATAAGTGACATTAAGCAGTCTCTCCAGACTCAGACATCTGATAAAGGAGCCGGTAAGGACATAACAAGAATTCTTACTTCAAATTCCTTTATATTTGATGTTAAAATGTATTTAAAAATGACAAATTGTAAATTGTTTAACTATTCAATTCAAAGATTCAAATGGCTGCCTCTCTTGTTCCTCAGACGATAAATGTATATACGGGTATCTTGATTACAGGCCTAAGATACATTGACAAGTTTCCCTTTATTATTTTTTCATTTCTATTGTAAACAGTTAGAAGTTGTATATAATATGTAATGGGTATCTTCTTTAAATGGTTTTAAGTGAAACGGAGGGAATTAGGTTTCCTCTCAATCCGTCTTGTGCATAATATGTACGTAGTGCCCAATTAAAGTTTGTCAGCGCTTTAGCAGTTTCACTCCTCGAGGAATTTTTATCAAACTTAACACAATGATAAAAGACCATGTTGTCTTGAACAAGTTTGAGTTTCATGTATTTTTGGGTCATGGTCAAAGTCGCTTACTGTTTTTAGCAGGGCACGGTAGGGATATGTATTGATTTAGCACTACCGAGACTGAGTATGCTTGTTTTGTTCAGTAGCAAAAATTTTATAATTATTCAGTACATTTGTACATCTTTTTTGGTGTGGCTAAAAAAGTACCTGACTGTACAAATTGAGTGAGACATGTTCTGAAATTACATAAGTTGATTAATTCATTTAGTATGGTGACTGACATTTTCTAATAATTTCAGAATTTCTGAAGACAGTAACAGACTTGGAGTCAGAGGTGACCTCCAAGTTAACGTTGACCTATGTAGGGTCAGGCAGCGGGGCATTTAAGTGGGCTGACAGCGTGCTGGTACAGGCATTACAGGCCGGTCACTGGCTACTTATCGACAATGTCAACTTCTGCAGGTATCAATTGTTCACAGAGAATAACATGTTATGTCCTAAATAATGTAACAGAAAGGTATGCTCATTGCTTGCGATCCTTTTATCCTTTAAAGTAAACCTGCCAAGACTTCGTATTAGTTTGGTTTATTTTGTTTAACGTCGTTTTAATAGCCAGGGTCATTAAGGGTGTGCCAAGTTTTTGAGGTGGAGAAAAGCCGGAGAACCAGGAGAAAACCACCGGCCTATGGTCGGTACTAGGCAAATATACTACCCCATGTGGGTTTCGAACTCGCAACCCAGAGATGGACGGCTAGTGATAAAGTGTCAGGACACCTTAACCACTCAGCCACCATAGCCCCTAGACTTTATGTTAAGTTCTGTTGCTAGAATATTTCAACAGCCATTGAAATTTGTATGTTGATATACAAAATGTATATCTTAAAGAGCACTGACTGTAGTAACTGTAGAATATTTTCTACTTAACTGACTTAAGACTTTGTATTTATTGCATTTCTTAATAATATTTTTCTGTGATACAGTAAATTAAATGTTAAATGCATCTCTTCCTCCTCACAATGAAGTTAAAGGGAAATATTCAGAGTTAAAATGTCGTTGGCTGAGCTAAATATATTACAATGTATACTGTAAATGTACATATTTTAGTGGTAATCTTATTTTAGTGGATTTTGTGCTGAAAATGTTCTGCCAAATAATGATGGCACAAATTGTAGTTACAGTACATGGTTTTCTTTCTTTCAATTCATCATGGTGCTAATCATTTTTATGGGAGGCGTGCCTCACATTATAGCATCAGCTATAGGATTTCATTGCGGAACCAATCGTTTGGTACCTCAAGCGGCTATCTCCGTAATCACGGGAGACAACTCGTACATACCGACACAATACACAACCAATTTATCTCGATAGTAGATCTATATTTTGAATGTTGTAATTGTTTATTATAATTCTCATAAAATCCCCAAAAAGAAATATATATCATTTAACATCGACTTTGAATGCCACCAGAGCCTATTAATTATAACAAAAACATTATATCTACACATAATGTAGGCACACAAGTGTATTCGGTGAGTTAGTAGGCCAGCTAGTACCCAGGAGACAGACGGTCGAATATTTTCACGTATCTGATTGTAAGTAAAAACCAACGACCTGCATGAATGAGAAAATAAATAGATAAAGATTGATTTTTATTGAAGAGATACTATTTCAACCGCCATGTGTTTATATTTTTATAGGGACATTTACGCCTGCCATGTTACAATCACCTACGAGATGTGACGTCAAAACCTCTCGCTTTCATTATATTTCCATTCACAGATTTTTGGGTTTTTCGGCATAGCCGTATAATTTTCTTTTGTTCCCGGATATGACGCAACAGGTTGCGCTACTGGTGCAGATGAAGTATGTGATTGGTCAATGTAGCGGTAAATGCAAAATGCAGACATGCAGTTAAAGACGAAACAAAATTAAGATTGAATGCAAGCTGAATAAGTGGATGTATCTATTCAAATGACACATTAATAAAATCATATTCCTGATTCAAATGCAGACTTATTATCACCAAAAATGATTCAAACTGATATAATTTTGTTATCCGTGCTGAAACTGCGCATTTATTAATTAGTTCGTTAATTTATTTCACCAGCAGTTTTACATTATAACCACCAGCATTAAAACTATGTTGTTTATCATTTTTAAAGATATTTCTTGTTTTCAGTTTCTTTTGGTTCATATATGATGTAGTTAAACTACAATGTATATAATTATGCATTTATGAAAAATAGCTAGATCTATAACACTAAAAATTATATATTTGAGACGTCTGGTGGTAGCCTGTTATCAGAAATTCATCGCAGAGTTCCAAGTGCGAGAAGGGTCGGCAACCGGTATACTTGGTACAAGAACCGTACTGACATTCGTTTAAAAAAATACCGGCATTTGCAAGGATAAAAACATTAAAATTTGACATAAAAAACTCGACGAAACAGTTTTGTTCAGTTGTTTCAATCAGTTACTAAAATGATGTCGCAACTTCACCGCTATTTTCTATGTAAACATCTATCCTAGCTTTACTTGTAGTTTCGTATCCATATGTCTCATTTTTATTGTGTGTGTTGAAAAGTCGAAATCAGAAATCAATAACTTACAAAAGATTTAATTGTCTCTTTAGATGTCATATTTCATATTTAGCCCACCATCATCAGATGGTGGGCTACAGATGGTGGGCTATTCAAATCGCCCTGCGTCCGTGGTCCGTGGTCCGTGGTCCGTCCGTCCGTCTGTCTAGACACATTTTGTCCGGACAACTCCTCCTAAACCGATGGGCCAATTCCGATGAAACTTCACACAAATATTAATGATCATGTGTAAATGTGCATGCCACTCTATTTTTCTCAAAATTATGGTTGCTATGGCAACTGGTCATTATAAACAGGTTTTCTGATAAGAACCATAACTTTAAGTTTGTCCGGACAACTCCTTCTAAACTAAATGGCCGATTTCAATGACACTTCACACAAATATAGAGGGCCATGTGTAGATGTGCATGCCTCTTTATTTTTCTCAAAATTATGGTTGCTATGGCAACTGGTCACTATAAACAGGTTTTCTGATAAGAACCATAACTTTTAGTTTGTCCGGACAACTCCAAAACCGATGGGCCGATTTCAATGAAACTTTTTTTTTTAAAGTTATGGTTGCTATGGCAACTGGTCACTATATTACTGGGTTATCTTAGTAAGACTCTAATTAAGAGTTCCATTTCACCATTGCAGATTGCGGGGGTATTAGTCAGCCATCTTGGCGACAGTTCTAGTTTCATCTGGAATATTTTCATGACTGAATATTTTACCGTTTCCACAGCCTTGGGTATTCTGCTATAATTATATATAAGGTATAGTCAGTTTCATAAAACTTCAGAATAACTAATCTTAATAAGGGCGCCCCCACTGTCAATTACCCGCGCCCTGCGCCCTTATTAGGTCAAAATACGGTATTAAACTCATTTATTTGTACTGATAAAGTTCATTTTTGAATGACTTCATAAAATATAATATACAAATATAACTGGAACTGTTAACATATGGAATACTATAATTAGGCATGAACTATGTTTAAAACTCTAGTTACTGTTAAAGTATAGCGTCTGCTCTATTGATAAAGGAAATGGCCGCTGTTTTAAACAAGATGCCATTTGGACGTATCATTGATATCTGCTTTGTACTTCATTAAGGTACAAAAACTACAAGCTTCAGTAATCTTAATCCATAGGTTGTGCCACATAGATCACATGTCACTAGTAAATGATTGCTTTGGTGATGCATATTATATCTTGGTGAGCGTTTTTCAGGTGATAGAGATGAATTTGATATGTTGTTATTGTGTAAGCAAACTCAGTGCTTGATTAGGCAAAGTGACACAATCAGGATGTCTATCACAAGGTCATGTCTGGTAATTAACACAAGCAGGATGTTTTTCACGACATCATGTCGACGCGGGTGGCTACCAAGATCATGTATCCCTGGAGTTGCTATCAGAGATTGCAACTTCCACTAGAACCAGGCTATTTGGCGGAAGGTTCAGGAAGTTGGTCTCCAGGTAAACATCGTTCATA
>NW_022981089.1:0-11009 GCF_902652985.1 Pecten maximus
CGTCAGAACTGTACGTTGAGCTCACCATATTCCGTAGTATTGTAACCACGCGTCCGCGGTAGCGCGGTTAATTGTTCACCGATGGAAGTTTTGCCGAAATCATAACGTTTTCCTGTTGATCACATCCCACTGGAGGTGCCCAAAAAGATCCGAAGCTCCTAGCAGCTCTAGAAATGACGTCAGAACTGCACGTTGAGCGTCACCATATTCCGTAGTATTGTAACCACGCGTCCGCGGTAGCGCGGTTAATTGTTCACCGATGGAAGTTTTGCCGAAATCATAACGTTTTCCTGTTGATCACATCCCACTGGAGGTGCCCAAAAAGATCCGAAGCTCCTAGCAGCTCTAGAAATGACGTCAGAACTGCACGTTGAGCGTCACCATATTCCGTAGTATTGTAACCACGCGTCCGCGGTAGCGCGGTTAATTGTTCACCGATGGAAGTTTTGCCGAAATCATAACGTTTTCCTGTTGATCACATCCCACTGGAGGTGCCCAAAAAGATCCGAAGCTCCTAGCAGCTCTAGAAATGACGTCAGAACTGCACGTTGAGCGTCACCATATTCCGTAGTATTGTAACCACGCGTCCGCGGTAGCGTGGTTAATTGTTCACCGATGGAAGTTTTGCCGAAATCATAACGTTTTCCTGTTGATCACATCCCACTGGAGGTGCCCAAAAAGATCCGAAGCTCCTAGCAGCTCTAGAAATGACGTCAGAACTGCACGTTGAGCGTCACCATATTCCGTAGTATTGTAACCACGCGTCCGCGGTAGCGCGGTTAATTGTTCACCGATGGAAGTTTTGCCGAAATCATAACGTTTTCCTGTTGATCACATCCCACTGGAGGTGCCCAAAAAGATCCGAAGCTCCTAGCAGCTCTAGAAATGACGTCAGAACTGCACGTTGAGCGTCACCATATTCCGTAGTATTGTAACCACGCGTCCGCGGTAGCGCTGGTTAATTGTTCACCGATGGAAGTTTTGCCGAAATCATAACGTTTTCCTGTTGATCACATCCCACTGGAGGTGCCCAAAAAGATCCGAAGCTCCTAGCAGCTCTAGAAATGACGTCAGAACTGCACGTTGAGCGTCACCATATTCCGTAGTATTGTAACCACGCGTCCGCGGTAGCGCGGTTAATTGTTCACCGATGGAAGTTTTGCCGAAATCATAACGTTTTCCTGTTGATCACATCCCACTGGAGGTGCCCAAAAAGATCCGAAGCTCCTAGCAGCTCTAGAAATGACGTCAGAACTGCACGTTGAGCGTCACCATATTCCGTAGTATTGTAACCACGCGTCCGCGGTAGCGCGGTTAATTGTTCACCGATGGAAGTTTTGCCGAAATCATAACGTTTTCCTGTTGATCACATCCCACTGGAGGTGCCCAAAAAGATCCGAAGCTCCTAGCAGCTCTAGAAATGACGTCAGAACTGCACGTTGAGCGTCACCATATTCCGTAGTATTGTAACCACGCGTCCGCGGTAGCGCGGTTAATTGTTCACCGATGGAAGTTTTGCCGAAATCATAACGTTTTCCTGTTGATCACATCCCACTGGAGGTGCCCAAAAAGATCCGAAGCTCCTAGCAGCTCTAGAAATGACGTCAGAACTGCACGTTGAGCGTCACCATATTCCGTAGTATTGTAACCACGCGTCCGCGGTAGCGCGGTTAATTGTTCACCGATGGAAGTTTTGCCGAAATCATACGTTTTCCTGTTGATCACATCCCACTGGAGGTGCCCAAAAAGATCCGAAGCTCCTAGCAGCTCTAGAAATGACGTCAGAACTGCACGTTGAGCGTCACCATATTCCGTAGTATTGTAACCACGCGTCCGCGGTAGCGCGGTTAATTGTTCACCGATGGAAGTTTTGCCGAAATCATTACGTTTTCCTGTTGATCACATCCCACTGGAGGTGCCCAAAAGATCCGAAGCTCCTAGCAGCTCTAGAAATGACGTCAGAACTGCACGTTGAGCGTCACCATATTCCGTAGTATTGTAACCACGCGTCCGCGGTAGCGTGGTTAATTGTTCACCGATGGAAGTTTTGCCGAAATCATAACGTTTTCCTGTTGATCACATCCCACTGGAGGTGCCCAAAAAGATCCGAAGCTCCTAGCAGCTCTAGAAATGACGTCAGAACTGCACGTTGAGCGTCACCATATTCCGTAGTATTGTAACCACGCGTCCGCGGTAGCGCGGTTAATTGTTCACCGATGGAAGTTTTGCCGAAATCATTACGTTTTCCTGTTGATCACATCCCACTGGAGGTGCCAAAAAGATCCGAAGCTCCTAGCAGCTCTAGAAATGACGTCAGAACTGCACGTTGAGCGTCACCATATTCCGTAGTATTGTAACCACGCGTCCGCGGTAGCGGGTTAATTGTTCACCGATGGAAGTTTTGCCGAAATCATAACGTTTTCCTGTTGATCACATCCCACTGGAGGTGCCCAAAAAGATCCGAAGCTCCTAGCAGCTCTAGAAATGACGTCAGAACTGCGCGTTGAGCGTCACCATATTCCGTAGTATTGTAACCACGCGTCCGCGGTAGCGTGGTTAATTGTTCAACCGATGGAAGTTTTGCCGAAATCATAACGTTTTCCTGTTGATCACATCCAACTGGAGGTGCCCAAAAGATCCGAAGCTCCTAGCAGCTCTAGAAATGACGTCAGAACTGCACGTTGAGCGTCATCCATATTCCGTAGTATTGTAACCACGCGTCCGCGGTAGCGCGGTTAATTGTTCACCGATGGAAGTTTTGCCGAAATCATAACGTTTCCTGTTGATCATATCCCTTGGAGGTGCCCAAAAAGATCCGAAGCTCCTAGCAGCTCTAGAAAATGACGTCAGAACTGCACGTTGAGCGTCACCATATTCCGTAGTATTGTAACCACGCGTCCGCGGTAGCGTGGTTAATTGTTCACCGATGGAAGTTTTGCCGAAATCATAACGTTTTCCTGTTGATCATATCCCACTGGAGGTGCCCAAAAAGATCCGAAGCTCCTAGCAGCTCTAGAAATGACGTCAGAACTGCACGTTGAGCGTCACCATATTCCGTAGTATTGTAACCACGCGTCCGCGGTAGCGCGGTTAATTGTTCACCGATGGAAGTTTTGCCGAATCATAACGTTTTCCTGTTGATCACATCCCACTGGAGGTGCCAAAAGATCCGAAGCCTCCTAGCAGCTCTAGAAATGACGTCAGAACTGCACGTTGAGCGTCACCATATTCCGTAGTATTGTAACCACGCGTCCGCGGTAGCGCGGTTAATTGTTACACCGATGGAAAATTGGCCGAAATCATTACGTTTTCCTGTTGATCACATCCCACTGGAGGTGCCCAAAAAGATCCGAAGCTCCTAGCAGCTCTAGAAAATGACGTCAGAACTGCACGTTGAGCGTCACCATATTCCGTAGTATTGTAACCACGCGTCGCGTAGCGTGGTTAATTGTTCACCGATGGAAGTTTTGCCGAAATCATAACGTTTTCCTATTGATCACATCCCAATGGAGGTGCCCAAAAAGATCCGAAGCTCCTAGCAGCTCTAGAAATGACGTCAGAACTGCACGTTGAGCGTCACCATATTCCGTAGTATTGTAACCACGCGTCCGCGGTAGCGCGGTTAATTGTTCACCGATGGAAGTTTTGCCGAAATCATTACGTTTTCCTGTTGATCACATCCCACTGAGGTGCCCAAAAAGATCCGAAGCTCCTAGCAGCTCTAGAAATGACGTCAGAACTGCACGTTTGAGCGTCACCATATTCCGTATATTGTAACCACGCGTCCGCGGTAGCGTGGTTAATTGTTCACCGATGGAAGTTTTGCCGAAATCATAACGTTTTTTCTGTTGATCACATCCCACTGGAGGTGCCCAAAAAGATCCGAAGCTCCTAGCAGCTCTAGAAATGACGTCAGAACTGTACGTTGAGCGTCACCATATTCCGTAGTATTGTAACCACGCGGTCGCGGTAGCGGGGTTAATTTTTCACCCGGGTGGAAATTTTGCCAAATCATAAAAATTTTCCTGTTGATCAATCCCCTGGGGTGCCCAAAAAATCCGAAGCTCCTAGCAGCTCTAGAAATGACGTCCCGGAAATGCACGTTTTAGCGTCACCATTTTCCCTAGTTTGTAACCACGCGTCCGCGGTACGGGTAATTTTTCACCATGGAAGGGTTTTTTCCCAAATCATTTGTTTTCCCGTTTTTCACATCCCATTTGGGGGCCCAAAAAGGTCCGAAGCTCCTACAGCCTAGAAATGGGGCGTCCCAAAATGCCCGTTTGGGGGTTTACCCTATTCCCTAGTATTGTAAAACCCCCTCCCGGACCGGTTCTTGGTTCCCCTGGGAAATTTTGCCCAAATCCCCTAAGTTTTCCTGTTTTAATAATCCCCCCTGGGGCCCAAAAAGATCCGAAGCTCCAGCAGCTCTAGAAAGACTCAGAACTGCACGTTGGGTTCACCATATTTCCCTAGTATTTTTAACCACGCGTTTCCGGGGAAAGGGGGGTTTAAATTTTACCGATGGAAGTTTTGCCCAATCAAAACAAAATTTTCCCCTTTTAATTACATCCCCTGGAGGGTTCCCCCCAAAAACCGAACTCCCGCAACTCTTTGAAATGACTTTAGAACTGCCCTTGGGGGTTTACCATTTCCGATTTTTGTAACCCCGGGGTCCGCGGGGAGCGGGTTAATTGTTCAAACCCATGGGGAAAATTTTTCCAATCATTTAAAGTTTTTCCCTTTTATCACATCCCAATGGAAGGGGCCCAAAAAAAATCCCGAACCCCCCACACTCTAGAAATACTCAGGAAATTCACGTTAGCGTCCCATATTTCCCTAGTTTTACCCGCGTCCCCCGTGGCGGGGTTAATTTTTTTCACCGGGAATTTTGCCCAAATCATTCGTTTTCCTTTGTCACATCCCATGGGGGGTGCCCAAAAAATCCCAAAACCCCCCACTCTAGAATTTACGTCAGAAATGCAAAGTTAGCCCTCACCCTATTTCCCTAGTATTTTAACCACGCCCTCCGCGGTAGGGGCGGTTTAAATTTTTCACCGAAGGGAATTTTTTCCCAAAACATTAAAGTTTTCCCTTTTACAATCCCCAGGCGGTTCCCCCAAAAGTCCAAGCTCCTAGCACCCCTAAAATGACGTCAAAATGCACGTTGGCGGCAACCCATTCCGTAGTATTGTAACCACGCGTCGCGGGAGCCGGTTAAATTTTTCACCGATGGGGAAAAAAAGGCCCAAATCATTAATTTTTTTTGTTAATAATCCCAATGGAGTGCCCAAAAAGATCCCAAACCCTACAGCTTTTAGAAATGACGTAGAATGCACGTTAGGTTCCCCCAAAATTCCTAGTATTGTAAACCCCGGGGGTTTTGCGGTAGCGTGGTTAAATTTTTTACCGATGGAAAATTTTTGGGCCCAGATCCCTAACGTTTTCCCCCTTTTATTCACTCCCACTGGGGGGCCCAAAAATCCCAAAACCCCCTAGCTCTCTAGAAATGAGTAGAACCCGCAAGTTTAGCGTCAAACCCTAAATTTCCCTGGGAATTGTAACCCGCGTCCCCGGTAGCGCGGTTAAATTTTAAAACCCCCATAAAATTTTTTTCCCAAAACATTACGTTTTTTTTGTTGATCACATCCCACTGGGTGGGCCCAAAAAAATCCGAACCCCCTAGCCTCTAAAATGCGTTTGAATTTTACGTTGAGGCCCCATATTCCGTAGTTTGTAACCACGCGTCCGCGGGAGCGCGGGAATTTTTCCCGATGGAAGTTTTTCCCAAATTTATTAAGTTTTTCCCGTTTATCAATCCCCTGGGGTCCCAAAAAAACCAACTCCTAGCACCCCTAAAATGCGTCAGGAAATGCACGTTTTTTCTCCCCCAAAATTTTTTTATTTTTGTAAAACCCCGCGTCCGCGGTGCGGGGTTTAAATTTTTCACCGATGGAAAATTTTTTTTCCAAATCCTTACGTTTTCCGTTTATCCCCCAATGGGGTGCCCAAAAAGTCCAAGCTCCCACAGCTCTAGAAATTACGTCGAAAATGCACGTTAGGCCCCCATATTTTCCTTTTTTGTAAACCACCGTCCGCGGTAGCGTGGTTTTTTTTTTTCCCGAGGAAATTTTTGCCGAGATCATAAAAAGTTTTTTCCCATTGATCACAAACCCACTGGAGGGCCCAAAAAGATCCGAACCCCCTAAACCTCTAGAAATGACGTCAGAAATGCACGTTGACGTCACCATATTTTTAGTTTTAACCACGCGTCCGCGGTAGGGGTTTAAAAATTTTTTAAAACCCATGGAAATTTTTCCCAAACATTACGTTTTTTCCCGGGTTTTCAATCCCCTTGGGGTGCCCAAAAAAATTTCCCAAGCTCCCCCAGCACTCTAAAATGACCCCCTTTTAAACTGCACTTTTGGGGGTCAAACCCTATTCCGTAGTATTTTTCCACGCGCCCCGGTAGCGCGGTTTAAATTTTGGGGGCAAACCCAGGAATTTTTTTCCCAAAACAAATGTTTTCCTGTTATACATCCCCCGGAAAGGGGCCCAAAAGATCCAACCCACACTCTAGAAAAGACCAGAACTGCACTTGAGGTTTCCCCCTATTTCCCTAGTATTTTTAACCACGCGTTCCCCGGTCCGGGGGGTTAATTGTTCAAACCCAGGGAAATTTTTTCCGGAAAACAAACGTTTTTTTCCCTTTTATCACACCCACTGGAGGGCCCAAAAAAAATCCGAAACTTTCCCACAGCCTAGAAAGACGTCAAACTGCACGTTTAGCGTCACCCTATTTTTAGTTTGTAAACCCCGCTTCCCCGGGGAGCCCGGGTTTTAAAAAATTTTTTCACCGATGGGGTTTTTCCGAAATCAAACGTTTTCCCCGTTGTCCTATTTCCCCCTTTGGGGATGCCAAAAGGTCCGAATCCCTGCCTCTAGAAATGACGTCCCGAAATGCACGTTGGGGGTCACCATAATTTCCCTTTAAATTTTAAACCCCCGCGTCCGCGGTACGCGGTTAATTGTTTCACCGTGGAAGTTTTGTCGAAATAAATGTTTTCCTTTTAGACATCCCACTGGAGGTGCCCAAAAGATCCAAGTTTCCCACAGCTCAAAAGCTCAGAAATGCAAAGTTTTAGTATCACCATATTTCCCTATAAATTTTAACCCCCCGTCCCGCGTTTGCGTGGTTAATTGTTTTACCGATGGAAATTTTGGGCCCAGATCATAACGTTTTTCCTATTGATCACTCCCCTGGAAGGGGCCCCAAAAAAAATCCGAACCTCCTTTGCATCTCTAAAAGACGTCAAACTGCACTTAGCGTCACCCTATTCCTTTTTATTGAACCAACCTTTCCCCGGTACGCGGTTAAATTTTCACCGATGGAAGTTTGCCGAAATCAAATTTCTTTTTTCCCGTTTTTAAACCCAAAACCCCCTGGAGGGGCCCAAAAAATCCGAAGCTCCTAGCAGGTTAGAAAAGACGCCGAACGGCCCCGTTGAGCGCACCCTTTCCTATATTTTAAAAACCCCTTTGCGGGAAACGCCGGGTTTTTTTGTTCACCGTGGAATTTTTTCCAAATCATTACGTTTTTCCCGTTGATCCATCCCAATGGGGTCCCAAAAAAATCCAACCCCCCACATTTTAAAAAATGCGTCAGGACTCACGTTAGCGTCACCATATTCCCTATATTGTAACCACGCTCCGCGGTGGGGGGTTTAAAATTTTTTCACCGATGGAAAATTTTTTTCCCAAAACATTAAATTTTTTTTTGATCACATCCCCCTTTGGGGTGCCCAAAAAGGTCCGAAGCCCTACACTCTAGAAATGACTCGGAAATGCCGTTGGGTCACCATAGTTCCCTAGTATTGGGAACCACGCGTCCGCGGTACGCGGTTAATTTTTTCCCCCGGAAAAGAAGTTTTGCCCAAAACATAAGTTTTTTCCCGTTTTGGGGCAAACCCACTGGATTCCCCAAAAAAAATCCAACCCCCTAGCCTCTAGAAATGGGGCAGAATGACGTTTAGGTTTACCAAAATTTTCCCTGTATTTTTTTTCCACGCCCTCCCCCGGGACGCGGGTTTAAATTGGGCACCCTGGAAGTTTTTTTCCGAAAAAAGTTTTTTCCCGTTTATCAATCCCCGGAGGGGCCCCCCAAAAAATCCAAGGCCCCCTAGCACTCAGAAAAACTCCAGGAAATGCCCTTTGGCGTCCCATATTTTTATTTTTGTAACCACCTTTCCCCGGTAGCGGGTTTAAATTGGGTTTACCGAAAGGAAGTTTTTCCCAAATCAAAAACGTTTTCCCGTTTCATTTCCCCCTGGCGATGCGCAAAAAAAATCCGAAGGGGTTTCCCAGCAGCTCTAGAAATGACGTCAGAATGACGTTGGCTCCAAAATTCCTTTGTATTTTTAACCACGGTCCCCCGGTTAGCGCGGTTAATTGTTCCCGATGGAAGTTTTGGCCAAACCCTAATTTTTTCCTGTTTATTCCCCCCAAACCCCTGGGGTCCCAAAAAATCCGAACCCCCTAGCCCTCTAAAAATGACGGGCAGGAAAGCCCCGTTGACGTCACCTATTTCCCTAGTATTGTTTAAACCCCCGTCCGCTAGCCCTTTAATTTTTCACCGATGGAAAAATTTTTTTTGAAATCATTAGTTTTCTGTTTATCACATCCCATGGGGTGCCAAAAAGGTCCGAAGGGTCCCACAGCTCTAAAAAACGTCAAACTGCAAAGTTGGGGGTCACCCCTATTCCGTAGTTTGTAACCCCCCGCGTCCGCGGGAGCGGGTTTTTTGTTAAAACCATTTGGGGTTTTTTCGAAATCTAAGTTTTCCTTTGATACATCCCACTGGAGGTTTCCCAAAAAGATCCAACCCCCTAGCACCCGAAATGACGGGCAGAAATGCCCCGTTGGTTCCCCCCATATTCCGAGTATTGTAACCCGCGTTCCCGGTACGTGGTTAAATTTTTCACCGAGGAATTTTTTTCCGAACCCTAACGTTTTTCCTTTGATCACAAACCCACTGGGGTCCCCAAAAAGATCCGAACCTCCTAGCCCTCTCTAGAAATGACGTCAAACTGCACTTTAAAACCCCCAAACCCTATTCCGTAGTATTGGAACCCCGCGTCCGCGTGCGCGGGGTTAATTGTTTTTCCGTGGGAAAATTTTTCCCAAAACATTTCGTTTTTCCCGTTTATCACTCCCCCTGGAGGGGCCCCAAAAAAATCCGAACTCCCCACAGCTCTAGAATGAAAGGGCAGGACTGCACGTTAGCGTCACCATATTTCGTTTTTTTTTTTGAACCACGCGTCCGCGGTTTGCGTTTTGGTTTAATTTTTCCCGATGGAAAATTTTTTTTTCCCAAATCTTAAAAGGTTTTTCCCCTTTTATCACATCCCATTTGGGGTGGCCCCCAAAGTCCGAACTCCTACACCCCTAGAAATGACGTCAGGAAATGCACGTTGGGGGTCACCATATTTCCCTAGTAATTGTAAACCACGCCCTCCCCCGGTAAACCGGTTAATTTTTCACCCCATTAAGTTTTTTTCCCAAAACATAAGTTTTTTCCCCGTTGGGGCATTCCCCCTGGGGTTCCCCCAAAAAATCCGAACTCCTAGCACTCTAAAAATGAAAGGGCAAACTGCCCTTGAGGTTTACATATTCCCTAGTATTGTAACCAAAGGGGTCCGCGGGAGCGGTTAAATTTACCCGTGGAAAATTTTTTGGGCCCAAATCATTTGTTTTTTTTTCCCGTTTTATCAAAAACCCCCGGGGGGTTCCCCCAAAAAATCCGAACTCCTAGCAGCTCAAAATGACGTCAGGGAAATTCCTTGAGTTTACCCTATTCCCCCGTATTGGGAAAAACCCCGGGGTCCGGCCCGGGAGCGGGTTAATTGTTCACCGATGGAAAATTTTTTGGCCGAAATCATAAGTTTTTTCCCGTTTTTATCATATCCCCGGGCCGGGGGTGCGCAAAAAGGGCCGAAGCTCCTAAACACTCTAGAAAAGACGGCAGAACTGCACGTTGGGCGTCACCATATTCCCTAGGATTGTAACCAATCGTCCGCGGTAGCGCGGTTAATTGTTCACCGATGGAAGTTTTGTCGAAATCATAACGTTTTCCTGTTAATCACATCCTACTGGAGTGCCTCCAAAAAGATACGAAGCTCCTAGCACTCTTAGAAAATGATGTTCAGAACTGCATCGTTGGACGTCACCATATTCCGTATGTATTGTACCACGCGTACTGCGGGTAAGTCGTGGTTAATTGTTCACCGATGGAAGTTTTGCCGAAATCATAACGTTTTTCCTGTTGATCACATCCCACTGGAGGTGCCCAAAAAGATCCGAAGCTCCTAGCAGCTCTAGAAATGACGTCAGAACTGCACGTTGAGCGTCACCATATTCCGTAGTATTGTAACCACGCGGTCCGCGGTAGCGCGGGTAATTGTTCACCGATGGAAGTTTTGCCGCAAATCTTACGGTTTCCTGTTGATTCACATCCCACTGGAGGGTAGCCCAAAATAGATCCGAAGCTCCTAGCAGCTCTAGAAAATGACGTAAGAACTGCACGTCGAGCGTCAACATATTTCGTAGTATTGGTACCCACGCGTTCCGCGTAGGGCGGTTAATTGTTTCACCCGATGGAAGTTTTGATCTAAATCATAAACGTTTTACACTTCCTGTTAGATCACATCCCATCTGTGACAGGTAGCCCAGAAAAGATCCGAAGCTCCTAGCAGCCTCTAGCAAGAAATGTTGAACGTCAGAACTGCCCGTTGAGCGTCACCATATTCCGTAGTATTGTAACCCACATTGCGTCCTGCGGTAGCCGGCGTGTAATTGTTCACCGATGGAAGTTTTTGCCGAAATCAATACGTTTTTCTGTTGATCACAGCCCCACTGGTAGGTGCCCAAAAATTCCGAAGCTCCTAGCAGCTCTAGAAATGACGTCAGAACTGCACGTTGGGCGTCACCATATTCCGTAGTATGTAACCCTCCGC
>NW_022981090.1:0-11032 GCF_902652985.1 Pecten maximus
CCAAAGTTGTTTAACCTACAACACTTGGAGCTGTATTCCTACACTGACCGAATCACTGTAAATTGTAGTATACTCTCATGAATATAATTTGGTTTACTAACGACATACATGTATAGACAAATGCAACACAGAATGTAAATATATGTCATTGACATATTCAGCTTTGTTATTTTTGAACAATTATGGAAAATAATTGACTCTTTATTTTTTTTCAGGTGTTGGAAGTGGCATACAATACACTGCCCTCTATGTAACACTTGGTTACAATTTTAAAAGAAATGTCAATATAGCTTCAGGCTTCGCTGTTTCAGGAGTTGGTGTCGGAACTTTTATTCTTACTCCAGTATTCGCTTACCTAATGACAATCTACACGTTAGAGGGATTGTTCATCTGTTTAGCGGGATTGTCGTTACAAACTGTTGCTTTCGGTATAATGTTCTTTCCCTCTTCTCTAGAAATGCAACATAGACAAAATTCGTCAAATTTTCATAAAGCAAGACAAAGCGAGAATTCAAGTGAAGATTCGTTCTCTGTGGTTTTATTGAGATTGTTTAAAACATTACACTTTGTTGTCCTGTTGATTGGTATCGGCATTGGTAACTTTGGCACGTATATCGTTTATATACATTTTGCTAACTACACCAAACACAAAGGAGCAACTGAAATACAGACTGCATTCTTGTTGTCGGTAATAGGGCTGGGTTCGTGTGTGTCTAGGATTTTGACTGGGTTAGCTTGCAATTCAAAAGTCATTGACGAACCCACACTATTGTTTGGTACCTATACAATATGTGGAATATTTACTACCCTGTTACCTATTTACAGTCATACATTTACCGGACAGCTCGTTTTTGCAATTGCTTTTGGACTATACGCTGGATGTCTGTATGGAATTATGAATGGAATTACTTTACGATATCTGCCCTTAAATTACCTCGGTACCGCGGTGGGAATCGAACTCGCCGTTATAGGATTTGCTATAATGACCGGACCTCCTGCTATAGGTGAATCATTACCATTTTAATAACTGAATTTGTTTGACATACACGATAAACACTTGATTAACCTTTTTTCCGTGTGCATCATGTCATGTGATCTTTTAGTGATACTACCAGTATTCGCTTCGACGTCATACGTGTCCAGACTGACTTTATGTAGAAATTGCTTTTAATCTAGATCTGTCGTAGTTTCGGAAAATGTAACGTTTTCCCAACCATTACAAAATATTGGTGTAACGCCTTTTTCGAAGATAAATATTTCTATGACTTTTTATATTGATTGCTTTATTGTAGCAGAGGTAAGCATGAAAACAGTTGATTTCTTGAATAGAGTCGCGATTTCTTTCAGTGTCGTAAAAAAAAGAGAGAAAAATAATCTCGGGGGGAAAAAGCCACCTATTCCAACAATAACTGTATAACTGCATATTAATAATAAACTTTGATAACATGCCAGTCTCGCAGAAACGTCCCAGACTAAGGATCTTGAACTACGATAGTGACAACGATTAGTCAACATTTTTTGCGATAAACAGATAACACTGTGTCATTCATACGTTCATATAGTCTGCGATTTGTACTACAGAACTGTAGACTACTATGTGTTTGTCATATTCCGGACTAAATAAATCTGTAACTAATAGATTATGTATGAGTCTACTTTTCGAATAGTGATAAGTTATAAATACATTTTACATGTATATATTATATTATTTTTTGGCATGTGTTAGCAATCAGGCGTGTATTCAAACCAGGTCATAGTCCCGCCGCTGCAGATGCATATTATTATGGTAGAAATAGGTCACTTTAGTCATTGTATATCACTCTCCTAAATTATGTATTGAAAGTTGCAAAAGATACTCACTAATCTCGTGTCTTTTGTAAATAACTATCTTACATTTGATTGTATACATGTACATGTAGACCTTACTATGCAAATACTATTCAAGGTTTTACATTCTTAAAAGGTAGACGTTGCATCTACTTCAACTGTATATAAAGAGAGACATACTACTTGTAACGATAATCAATTTACAAACAGTAAAATAGGGACACAATGTTAAGGTTTCATTCGATTTAAAGGATGGGCACTTTGTCGAGGTTTTACTGTATATAAAGAAGGGACTCCTTGTGGTTCAATTGTATGTAAACAAGGGACATTTTATAGAGGATTTACTGTATATAAAGGAGGAACAATACAAAGACATTTTACTGTATGTAAACGTTGGTCATTATGTAGAGGTTTTCAGGCTTGAACACGAGGGGCGTTTTAGAGAGATTTTACTAGATGTAATAGGATGAAATTATATCGAAGCTTAATTGAATGCAAACAAGGGGAATTTTAATGTATACAGTGGTAAAGATAAGGTGAGGGTATTTCATGATTCACTTTATTTAAAGTGAAGTATTACATCTCGGTTCAACTGTTATTGTACATGTACATTTAAATGTATATAGATTTCCCTTGTATTATAGAAATGTTTTACTGTATGTAAAGAAGGAACACTACTCGTTTAATGATACAGTAATACTGAAGAAGGGTACAAATAGCTTTTGATGTATGTTCAGGCACGTCATCGTGTTTTACTCTTATAAACGATACATGTATAACATATCATATGTTGTAAATGTACTTATAGTCGACATACTCACATTTTTAAATATATAACGTGAACATTGTGTTGTTGTAGGTTTGATAACAGACGTAACTGCCAACTATGATATTGGGGTAGTAATAGCAGGTGAGTTTATTGTCCGTAAACCAGAAAACCTGTAAGTAATAATAAGTTTTAATTAAGACTGGTATTGTTAAGAAGCCTATCACTGTCTGTCGTCCACAAGAAATTGACCTCTCTTTAAATTACAAGAACAGTTTTCGCTAGTGCTTTTATTGATCATTGTTGTTCTGTTGTTGTTTTTTTTGTTTTTTTTTCAATTTAATCATATGGTATGTCAGGAAAAGAGACAAATGGATTGGGCACAAGTTTTTTTAGCTTATGAAATTCTCTCCCTACATCAATTAAAACAGATACAACACACAATGACCCTAGACAATATCATTTGATTCTCACACTGTACATGTTTAAGTTAAAATCATTAAATTAAAATCCTTCACTGGAGCTGATATAACGAGGTACGTGTCTAAAAATACTTAAGTTTATATTCTCACCATATAGTTAATTACCATACAGTAAAACCTTCCAATTAACATTAACATTTAAATAATGCAAGGGACCAATTCAGGTTATTTTATAAATAACATATTTTTTTACATTCAAAGAAGAAATGATAAACACTCTCACCACGATTTCCACAACTGCAATTTGGACTGCTTTTCAAAGTTCACAGGAAACTAGTCGTAATCTAATAGGCTACAACAACGTCTTAACTTAGTATGTGAAATATTAATCATTCTATTTGAAAATCAGAATATCCTGAAATACGATTGTCGGGCTTCTTTTCATTGATACTTGTAAGTTATGTTGCGTCGACTGATAAATGATGGATTTTGTCTACATTTGACAGGTATTTGGTATTAGTAGTTTTAGCTTGTTTAAGCCAAATTTTTGTGTTACTTATCTTTCACATACACTGTAGATCATTCATTGTTAACGTTTACAGACAAAGCCTGTTGATTAACAATCTATAACGCATTATTTTCTTTTGAATACAGGATTATGCATTTTAGTAGGAGCCGTTCTGACATTAGTTGCGGAATCGTGTTATACTACGAACAAGAACAATGACATTAGTGATTGTAACAAGGACTTTATCATTTCTCTGACTGAAGATGTATCACCGAAATTGGAGACAAAAGAGGAATACGGACAGTGTATCGGTAATGATGAGACACAGTCAAATAAGGAGTCGGACATGATGCTTGTTGGATAGCGAAAACCAGGATGTTATTGTGCAGTGTGGAATCTGATTTGTTTAAATACCAGAAGTAAAATTATAGACTGTTTTCATTTTAAACAGTAACAGTACGTACAAAAGAAAAGAAAAAAAAAATAAGCGGATCATCAAGTCCTGGTTTCATTAATATTCCATATCTTCATGAAATTCCTTAATTTAGAATAGTCCATGTCAAAGCATTATATTTGTTAGGAAGGTCAATTGACTAAGATTGTTCCCTTAACACCAATAATGGTTTCCTACGGAAATAATTAAGTTAATATCTTCAATAAGATTAATCAGTTTGAAATATGTGATTTTTAAAATGAATTGTACTTTTTACACAAACAATGAGCGTCATACAATGTTTATAAAAACAACAACATAATAACTCCTCATTACATGACATTATGCCTAACCAGTACACACTGATAGAAATTATAATTTGATAAATCATAATAATCATATCATTCTAGGAATAAGACTCCCATTATTTTTGTAGATCAGTTATACCGGATACAATAAAACTTTGGTATAATCTTTATGTCTAAATTCGTTCTTGTGTTGTTCTTTATGTGGATCGCACGGTAGTACTAATTTTGTCGAGAACATGTCTTACATTCAAGCAATAAGAAATATTCCAGTTCATATTTTCAGGATCTAGAAATATATATTAATGAAATAGAAACACTAAAAATATCCTGAATTAGAGTTATATACCCTTAGACAATAATAATGTACTAAATCCAAAATGTAGTTAGATATCTCACAGAGCAGTACATGCATCTAATAACACATGCGATACATCTCCACATTTAGTCCTTTTATTGAAAGGACAATATTCTGCTATATTTGAGTATTCCGGTGATCGAACTAAAATAGCAGCACTTCATCAAGCACGATGACCGAAACATACTTTAATCATAGGGGAATATCGCAGAAGTGATTTCTGATTATTGAAACTTTCTTGGTTTTTTAAGTCGATGCAGTCGTCCCAGTGGTGTATATTCGTTTCACGTCCTATTCACAGCCGGGATCATTTAAGGACATGTGCCACCGACCTACGGTCAGTACCAGGCAAACGCCCAAGGTTACGAACTCGTGACCTAGAGGTCGAGGGCTAGTGATGAAGTGTCGTAATGAAACAACAACTTGCTAATGACAATAATTGTATTGAATTATTTGCAGATCCCCTACTATACGGTTCTAACGCATTTTTTTTTTTATAATGAAAATTGCTCTCTATTTTTATTAGTCCAAGACTTTATCAGACATGCTTAAGGTTGTAACTAATGTAGATTATGTTCACATAACCATTGATATGTGATTTTACTTAGCATTGTGGTACGATGGTAACACGCATTGTGGTACTATGGCGGATCGGTCCGTAAAAGCATTAAGCATTACCAGAATAGGAAAGGTGGTGTGGTACCTACCTAAGGAAGGTATAGATATTATATAGTGCGGTGTTATTAGTGTAGAGCTGCAGGGTATTTCAAGAGGTCTTTTGTCAAGAGTTTCAAGAGGTCTTTGGTCTAATGTTTCAAGAGGTCTTTGGTCTTATGTCTACTGTGATAACTATATAGTGTACACGACTTATTTCCCTTATGTTGTAAATTTAATCTTATTTAAGTATTGTAAACTCTATCGTATCAGCAATTAATACTCATCTCACGCATACATCTCCCACACAGAAGAAGTCGTCCTTAAATGACCATAGCTAACGAAGGGACGTGAACCGAAATTTTTTAAATCCAAGAACATCAAGGTATGACTCTTATTGTACTTTGCTGTATCGCACACATTTAACAGGCATGTAAATAATTGTGTTAACAAATAGGAGACATATACATCAGGACATGAATTTCCATAACAGCTGTATATATCACCACATGTTTACAATAAATATGTTTATGCATCTTCGGTCCTGTCACAGACAAGAAGAATGTATAGATTGAAAATAGCCACCATACATGGTACATGGTGACATTTAATATAAATTCTAAACATATTACAATTTAACAATACAAAATTAACATAGCATAACACAATCATTAAAAAAACGTCTAAAAATAAACATCTCAAAATGACAATGGTTGTAAATTACCACAAAAGCCTGGGTTGCTAAACTCCGCCTTCAAACAGGCATGTGAAACACAATCCAATATACACGATGACGTAGTAACATATAATAAGAAGACTTCCAATTGCAAAACTCTGTTTAAAATTCTTTAATGGCGCGCATCGAAAAGCTGATACCCATAATTATTTGCTGTTCAACAGGGGCAGATAAGTATGTATGGATATATGTTATTAAAGGGAAATAACTCGTGAATACTTTTTAGCACAAATTATACGAAAATTAGGAAATGTGCAGGCCTTCCGATGCATAAATTAAGCTAAGTCCTTACTTAGCTGCCCTTGTGCATCTTCGGTCCTGTCACAGACAACAAAAATAATGTAAAGATTGAAAATGGCCACCATACATGGCATATGGTGACATTTAATATAAATTCTAAACATTTTACAATTTTACAATACAAAATTAACATAGCATAACACAATCATTAAAAAACGTCTAAATATAAACATCTCAAAATTTGTTTTAAAAAATAAACCTCGGACGATCATGCTTATATTAAGTAACGTTTTGTCACGTGACATATCATGTGATATACAAATTGCGGCCACGCTCCAGAAGATGACACGCTAAATTCTTGTTATTTTTGCAGTGGTGTCATGAATTTATACCACTTATTATGATAACAAATCGAAGAAAGAACAATTAGTCAATTATGTAATTGATCTCGACATTGACCCAGATTTGGGTAAAGTAGGTAATAACCATCATAGGTGTTTCACTTATAGATTTCTCTGTAATCATCACAGGAATTAAACGGAATGTAAGGCTTTTACCGTAACTTGTTGGCAGGACGGCGATACAGTCGTTCCCATTAAACACATCTTGAAGCACTATTTTTCGTCTTCAAACAAATTGTACACGTATTATCGAATCAGATACATACGTTTAAAAGTCTATTGGCGCAGCCATGCTTGTTTATGACGTCACTTGCACAACAAGTAAAAGTAATGAAATATATTTGAAAATACAAAACCGAAAGAAATGGAATGTCCATTTTAAACCTTAAGGCCAATAACTCTACTTAAAATCATGCCAAAAAAATTATTAACTTCAATTTTGTGCGAACTTAATTGCGATCGAGTCATTTTGCTCAATCACTGTTACGCGAAGCCGCATTTTCCCAGGATCTTTGTAGATTGCTACGCCACATAGGCGTGGCTTGACGTTAGCTTTCGAGGTATATTTTTGCAAACAAAAACCTGAGGAGTTCCGAATGGACTGATATATTATAATACAGTGTACAAGGTTGATTTTGGTGCCCGACACGGATAACACGATAAGTGTCGTGCTATCAATAGCAGATAAACATTAACATACCGCAGCCTCCAAAAATAAACACGCATACACTACGCTCTTGTATGTCGCTCACAGAGGAGACTACTTAGAGGGACCCCAGAATAAAATTGAAAAAAAATATTGCGGCTTTTTCCCGTTTATGCAGAATATCTTATAGGAAGGTGAATGCATCGGGGCCTACTGTTTGGGTATTCCGTTGAAATAAGTTTCCAAAGTTTTAATGTGTGTGCTGGGCAAAACAAAGATATAAAATATGTAAAAAAAATCTGTTTCTGTCAGGGAAAATTCATTAAGTGTGTAATTTATTTTAAATTAGGATGGATTTTTTGGTGCTGAAAATAAAAGAGGGTGGCCTCCATATATAAAAGTTCAAGTTGGTAGAATAGTTTAATGTTCTATTTACATCTGAGTGGTACGAAAGCTTATTCGTGCCGTTTTTATAGAGGATCAAAATAAATCTAAATCATACGAATGAGATAAAAAGTCGTACGAACGAAATAAAAAAAGTACGAACGAGATAAAAAGCCGTATGAACGAGTTAAAAAATGTACGAATGAGTTACAAAGTCGTACAAATTCTACAACTGCCACATATACTGACGGATAATAACTGAATGATAAACGTATACGTTATCCGTCAATGCGATTGCTTGTTCCACACATGCGAGACTCCTTTCAACATGACCCTGAACCTTGACCTGAATGTGTAACGTTAACGTTATCAAACGCGAGTAAATGCTAAGTGATTGGCAAAAGTTAATTTGTCTGAAAGAATTTGTATTTGTGATTTATTTTCATACATTAAAATTTAACTATAATTTACATAAATAGCCTGGAACTATTTGTAATGGCGCATTGATAATTTCGTGAGAGTAAATACACACACAAGTAGTATCAAAGGCAGTACATTTCACTTGGTGTCACTCGAATCAAAGAAAGCTAAACAAAACTGAAAATTGTTTTGGATGTCGTAAACTTGTAGAAAATTGTTCAAGGATAAACAGAATTCACGACTGATATTCTACAATGCAAGATTGATTTTGGCGCTCGACACGGAAAGCCGTACAAAAATCATTGTATTGTTACATTAAATCAATGTATCCTCTTTATAAGTCACGCAACTAGATTCAGGTCAGCGTCGGACGGTTAGTTTTACCTGCTTATAAAAAGAAACTTATGCAAAAGAAAATCAGGGCAAGCGACATTACAACGGAAATTCGAGTAAAAGTGTTTTGTTCTTTTTACGTGACAGCAATCGGTACGCTCAGCATTATGAGGGTGTGACAACTAGGTCGCCCGCTGTCTGTATAATGTGAGCGGGTGAGGTGTCATGCTAGATGTCTTCGTCACAAAATTAAGTGAGGCAGAAGTATAAACGACGTTAGTTTCGTGTTATTACAATGAGATAAACATTAACATACTGAAGCCTCGACACACGCATATATTACACAGGGGAGACGATATATAGGGACCCCAGAGCTAAATCGGAAATTTTCTCGTTTAAATAGAAGACTTATTAGGAAGGTGAATGCATCGGAGCCTGCTGACTGGTTATTCCGTTGAGAGAAGTTTCCAAAATGTTTTCGTGTTGGCTGGGCATGTAGATGTAAAATATATAAGTAGAAAATTATATTAGTGACCTGTTAATAAAGGATCAGTCATCAGCATGTTGGAGCCATTTTGATGGATCTGTCCAAAACATTTACCTGCATTCCTTATAATCTCCTTCTTGGGAAACTGCGCGCCTATGGAATGAAAAAGCAATCTATTGACTTAATATGTAGCCATACTAGGAACTAGGAAAAAATGCAGGAACGACAACTTCATTTAATTCCAAATTAATGTTTCCCCAGTAATGGTGGATATATATGTAAAACATGGGAGTAAGAAAAACGTTGGCTCTGAGGATTTTAAAGTTTAAAATGATAATTCTCTATCAGTTTCGCGTACTCGTGTTGAGAGGAAATATCTTTTTACCTCAAGTCCGAGGTACCAAGTTGAGCTTGTGCCAAACCGTGCCGTCCATCGTCCAACAATTTAACAAAAACTATTTCTTATTTATTACTGATTTGAATTTTACCTAATTGGACTGGAAGCATCTGTAAGTGGTGGGGATTCAAAAGAAAAACCTACAAAAGGAGGGACTGAGGGACCAGGTCAAAGGGTCATGTTGCTATTAACGACTTCTTCTCTGGAACTAAAAACAATATCGCTCGTATGTGACTGGTCGCATCCCTAGGTGGTGGAGAATCAAAAAGCTACACATTTTATGGCTGACACAAAGGAACAGAGGAGCAGGTTTACAACCCTTTGAGGTGGGGATTCAAAAATTCATAAGGAATAAGGATAATTAGGACAAGATGCGTGGCAAAAAATGGAAGTTTGGCTATGTTGCTTTAAACGAATTCTCTGTTTATGACATGATGAAGCAAAGTTAATTAGAATCAAATAAGGAGTCAACTGTTCAAAGGTCAATATAATTAGATCTTTGGTCAAAAGTTAAGGTCAAAGTTTTATGTTTACAATGGTTATTATTTTGTTATGGCATTATGAAGTAAAGATGATCAGAACTCGACAAAAAGCCAACTGACCAAAGATCAAGAAAATTTTGAATCATCTGGTGCAAAGAAGCAATTCAGCGTATGCCATACTGGGGCATCTGTCATCTGTTCCTCCGTCAACAATTAAACAAAAGCAATTTCTCAACCACTGATTGGAATTCAACCGAAATGACTAGGCGCAAGTAGTTGGGATTCAAAAACCTGACCTCGAAGGGGGCTAAGGGGCGGGGTCAAAAGGGGGCAATTTGGCTTGTTCTTCTTTAAAGCATGACTTTTGGTTGGTTTGGTGTGAGGCTGTTCGCTGACAATAATTGGACACCATGTTACCATTCCCATGGAACAGTTAGACCACATGCCTTACAGATGTCCAAACAGACGGAAAAGAAAAATGCTGCTGTAGATGCCAAAGTAATGACCATCTCATAAAAGACTGTCCGGAACCGGAAACATGCCACAATTGTGGCCATAAAAAGATTGTCGGCTGGAAAAATACGGCGAATACGCTACAGAGATCGAAAATGACGAGGAAGATGATGAGGAGGCGGACGATGTAAACGCAGGCGACAAAGAATTGTATACGGAAGAAAATGTTAATGATGATCGGATAAAATTAGTTATCGGTGCATCAAACTGTGCGCGTTTAGATACAAGTGACACAAATATTATTAACGTGTCCAAGTCCGGATCATCGTTAGTAAATATCAATGATGCCATGGAAAACGTCAGGCGACTAGTCTCGGGCGGATCTGCTGTGGAGAGGGTAATATTATCTCTTGGTACCAACGACGTAACGCGTAATGTCACCGAGGCGCAGATAACCCTCAGTCTGTCTGCAGCGATTACAAAAATCAAGTCAGAATATCCAACAGCCACGATCGGAATTTGCAACATTTTGGCTCGTAAGGGTACAACCAAGAATATAGGGGAAGCAAAATGGTATCACAAAGTCGATAAACAAATACATCGGGAAACTGCGCAAAACACATGGCGAGGTGAACTTAGTGGACATTCACAAACAGTTTGTAAAATAAAAACCGAAACTGAAAACTGTCTGAAAGGTTTGTTTGATCCGACGGATCAGAGTGGTGTACATTTGAACCAGTCGGGTACAAACAGATTGATTGTTCCAATTCGCAGAAACAA
>NW_022981091.1:0-29120 GCF_902652985.1 Pecten maximus
AATCGCTACTAGTCATGAACTTATTAATGAATTTGAACCAAATTTGGTCAGGAACATCCTTGGGGAAGGGGAACAGAGTTTGTTTAAATCTTTATTCTAAACTCCCAGGGGCCTGAGGGGCGGGGCCAAATAGGGGAAATATGGTTACTCCTTTAAATCGCTACTAGTCCTAAAGCATTGAATAGCTTTTCACCAAATTTGGTCAGAAACATCCTTGAGGGGAGGGGGAACAGAGTTTATATGAATTTTTACTCTGTACCCCTAGGGGCCTAAGGGACTGGGCCAAGAAGGGGAAATAGAGATTAGTCTTTTAATTGATACTAGTCATAAAGTTTTAAATGGATTTTAACCAAATATTGTCAGGAATATTCATTTGAGAAGGGAAACCGAGTTTGGATAAATTTTTAACCTGTACCCTCAGGGGCCTGAGGGGGGAGGCCAAATAGGGAAATAGGGGTTTATCCTTTAAATCACTATTTTTCATAAAGTTATGAATGGATTTGAACCAAATTTGGTCTGTCATATCCTTAGGGGAAGGGGGAAAGAGAGTTTATATAAATATTGACTCTGACCCCCAAAAGGCCTGAAGGGAGGGCCCAAATAGGGGAAATAGAGATTTGAGTTTTAAATGGATTTGAACTCAATTTGGTCAGAAACATCTGTCGTGATGGGGAACAGATTTTGCATAAATGGTTACTGTGACCCTCAATCCCTTAACTATGTATAGTATCGCTGGGCATTAAGGGATAAACACAATTCTTATGTAAAAATAGGCCAAAGGGTTTTCCCCACCCTAAGGGACTTAGTTTCTTTAAACACCATTATGTTGTAAAAATAATCCATATGGTCTTCAGAGAGTACATTTTTGTATATGTATTAACAAATTGAACATGAACATTATTTTGACATTTGGTCAAATCCAACTAGGTGAGCCATAAAGGCCCCATGGGCCTCTTGTTTAACATCCCCCCTTTTTTGGCGATGTTTATAGAACATCTTTATTACAATTAAAAAAAAATCATTGACACAAATTGCAATTTCATTTATTTTAATAGATAATATTTTCATGATATATCCAAAACTACAGGTAAATCCCAGAAAGGCAGAACGAACTGGCATCTCGTGTTGGTAGGCTTGCAATAGCAAACATACTAGTGAACGGTCAATGTTTTCTGATACATGAGTCAGTGTAAACCAATAACATTTTAATTCAGTAGGTCCTACAAGAATGCTTATTTTGCCGCTCGTAAGAAGAACAGTACACGGACTCGTCACTCGCACCCATTTGACTCATTTATTTTCCGTTCTAGTATTGTATACAATCATCAATCGAAAAAAAAACCAGTTTTTAAAAGCCGAGGACATATATTTACAGAACATTTATTTTTCTACAGTTAAGTCTTTTTAACTAGAAACCTATCACATTACAGTTGTTTTCTTTAACGGGAAAAAGACATCTTCACGATGGTAATAAAGATGTGATATCCATCGTGACATAAAACGACAGGTCTCTATCTTATCATTTACAACTCCTTACTTATATAAATAGTAAGTTGATGGTCTTTTTTTCTTCCAATTTTCTACTTGCGTAAAATGTATTATAGTGTTTTTTCCCTATTATCAACATGTATATTGTATATTGTACGCCCCCTACGGTTTAGGGTATCTTTATATTGGTTTGGATATTTTACTAAAATTCAATAATGACAGTCTTAGCACTGATCTTTGATTTGCTGTATATATACCTTTCTCTGATTAGAAAATAGTATCTACATATTCAGTCACTTGACATGACATTCAGCTTATAATTACATGTTTGCCACTCCGTGAAAATACCACGATACGACCTTACCAGAGTTAGCTGCGTATCTTTGCATCACAACCGTGCATGGTGTTATGTTACAGAACAACATTTATGTTCAATCCGTGTTAGATAAATAAAAAAATCAATAAATGATTTATTTCATGGCTTGTTTTTTAAACAATATTTCTAAAACCTGATAACTATAACTAAATAGATAAATTACTTTGACAACAATGAATATTACATCTGTTAATTTAAAAGTACTATAAGTATCTGTTATTTTTCTTCTTAAACACATGGTACTATGATTGCAGTTTAATGACTTTGTATACTTTCTATCGAAAAGTCTTTACCAATTTTTTAGGGAACAGCCGACCAATTGAAAAAAAAATATTGTCGAAATAGCCCCTATGTATAGAAAGTTGAGCCAAGGATAAAATGTCTGGCAGCCACTTATTGGCCAGTATGTTATGCAGTGAGAAAATAGATATGTAGCCTGATAGGTAACTATCAATAAGAAATGTTGATATACATTTCGTAAGTCCGATTGATTTTTCCCCAAAAAATTCACGTTATAATGATAAACAGGTAAATGTTTAAGTTTTTTGAGAATTTTTACTGCGAAATTCACTTATTTTCAAAATTGCTACCCTAGAGAAAATTTTAGCTGAAGGACCCAACTGTGTTTTTTTTTTTTTGATTAGGTGTTATATCAGACCCTAAACTGTTGTTATAAACCATAATTGTCATATTGAGTTCAAGAATTTGAATGAAATACTCCAAAACGTTAACACTAAAGTATATGTGAAAAAAATGGTGGGTTGGTCCCTATAAATAAACTAAGGTTTCTGCCCTCGGGCACGTCCTATAGCTATAATGAACGGTGTCATCCTGTTTCTTCCGAAACTGAAAAATATGTATACTGGTGGTCACAAAAACGTAAACAATCAAGGTGGAGTGTTGTTTTAACGGTTAAGCTACATGATACATGAACAGGTAAAGAGATAAGTAAATAAAAGGAGATAAAAAGCTATATAAATTACGATAAATTAAAACAATTGATTACAGTCGACTTCTTTTATGTTGATCCATATATTCCATTGAAAAAAAAAGTTAATAATGTGCTTTATAAGATAATAAATTGATTTAAGTTATTCATATTCTAATTTTCTAAATATAATAATTGACTTATTCTTAGTATGTGTCCGATAATACAAACCGTCATGAGAGTTGTCATTAATATAGCGGTAATATTGCGAATTCTCGTAAACATTCACTTTTCAGTATATCCGCTTTATTTATACTTTCTATGTCAAATGTGAAGGTTGATGAAAAGACTTTCCCTAAAGTTTGTATGAGTAAACTAAGGTTTCTGCCCTGAGACTAGTCATCATGTTTCTCCCATAAATCAGAAAATACATATCTAGGTTGTCCGAAAAACTTCGGTAAATTGTACAGTTGGAGTTTTCTTTTATGAGTTTAGTTCGCTGTTACCTATGTATTTAAATCATTATTCCTTTTACTCGTACATGTAAATCAAGGTGTCTTTTACTGAATATATCAGTTGACAGAAATAAATCAATCAATCAATAAGAAAAAAATCAATAAAAGGAAAAGTAATGTGCATGATATAATTGATGATTAATTTATAGAAGTGATTATTATTTACTTCTTGGAATCCCTTAACAACAAGATAATACCTATATCTGTAGCATGACGATGACGATGTCGGAGGTACTTGTAATTTGTGATGTTTACATATGTTTCAGTCAGATGGTTTGTCCGGAGCAGCTGGAGGGGGTCACACAGAAATTGTTAGGATGCTCCTGGATAAGGGAGCCGACGTAAATAAGGTACGTTAACTGAACATTTTAATGGAAGCTGTGTAGTGATGTTCTATGGTTATACTGCTTGAACGGTCACAATTCGATTTCTATGGTAATATTGCTTGAACGGTCACAATTCGATGAATTAATAATTGTATTGTCTCATCGGTGTTAACTGAGGAAGAGACAATATAAACATTAATTGAACAGAATCGTTTTCATTTGGGATTATGATTCTTTATATCTGGTAAGATTATCATTAGAAACAGGCCTAATCAGGCTGAGACAGGGACACGTCTTGTGTTAACTTTGTATAACAATAACTTCTTCACAATCTGTCATTAGATCGCAATAGATACAAACTTGTCATGCGCTTTTCAAGTCAGTATACATGTACTTACATGTTCCTTTGTCTGGCAAACAAATGAAGTTTTTCAATGTTGAGATGAAGTCAGCTCAAAACCACCGTGTTCGATCATTATCTCTTTAAAATATTTTTTACTCTGAACCCCCAGGGGCCTGAGGGGCGGGGCCAAATAGGGGAAATAAAGTTAATCCTTTAAATCGCTACTAGTCATAAAGTTATGAATGAATTTGAACGAAATTTGGTCAGGAACATTCTTGGCAGAAGGGGAACATAATTTGTATAATTTTTACTTTGAACCCCCAGGGGTCTTAGGGGCGGGGCCAAATAGGGGAAATAGAGTTAATCCTTTAAATCGCTACTAGTCATCAACTTATTAATGAATTTGAACCAAATTTGGTCAGGAACATCCTTGGGGAAGGGGAACAGAGTTTGTTTAAATCTTTATTCTAAACTCCCAGGGGCCTGAGGGCGGGGCCAAATAGGGGAAATATGGTTACTCCTTTAAATCGCTACTAGTCCTAAAGCATTGAATAGCTTTTCACCAAATTTGGTCAGAAACATCCTTGAGGGGAGGGGGAACAGAGTTTATATTAATTTTTACTCTGTACCCCTAGGGGCCTGAGTGGCGCGGGCCAAGTAGGGGAAATAGAGATTAGTCTTTTAATTGCTACTAGTCATACAGCTTTGAATTGATTTTAACCAAATTTGGTCAAGAACATCCTTGGGAGAAGGGGAACATAGTTTGGATAAATCTTTATTCTAAACTCCCAGGGGCCTGAGGGGCGGGGCCAAATATGGGAAATAGGGTTAATCCTTTAAATCGCTACTAGTCCTAAAGCATGGAATAGCTTTTCACCAAATTTGGTCAGGAACATCCTTGAAGGGAGGGGGAAGAGAGTTTATATTAATTTTTACTCTGTACCCCTAGGGGCCTGAGTGGCGGGGCCAAGTAGGGAAATAGGGTTAATCCTTTAAATCGCTACTTGTCATAAAGTTATGAATGAATTTGAACGAAATTTGATCAGGAACATTCTTGGCAGAAGGGGAACATAGTTTGTATAATTTTTTACTCTGTACAATCAGGGGCCTGAGGGGCGGGGCCAAATAGGGGAAATAGGGTTAATCCTTTAAATCGCTACTAGTCATAAAGTTATTAATGAATTTGAAACAAATTTGGTCATGAACATCCTTGAGGGGAGGGGGAACAGAGTTTATATGAATTTTTACTCTGTACCCCTAGGGGCCTAAGGGACTGGGCCAAGAAGGGGAAATAGAGATTAGTCTTTTAATTGATACTAGTCATAAAGTTGGAAATGGATTTTAACCAAATATTGTCAGGAATATTCATTTGAGAAGGGGAACTGAGTTGGTATTAATTTTTACTCTGAATCCCCATGGGACTGAGGAGTGTGGTCTGATAGGGAAAATAGGGGTTAATCCTTTAAATCGCTATTAATTATTAAGTTACGAATGGATTTTAACTAAATTTGGTCAGGAACATCCAGAGAGGAAGGGGGGGGGGGGGGGGGGGGGGGGGAGAGTTTGTATAAATATTGAGGGGCCTGAGGGGCGGGGCCAAGTAAGGGAAATAGAGATTAGTCTTTTAATTGCTACTAGTCATAAAGTTTTAAATGGATTTTAACTAAATATGGTCAGGAATATTCATTTGAGAAGGGGAACCGAGTTGGTATAATGTTTTACTCTTTATCCCCAGGGGACTGAGGAGTGGGGTCCGATAGGGAAAATAGGGGTTAATACTTTAAATCGCTATTAATTATTAAGTTACGAATGAATTTTAACTAAATTTGGTCAGGAACATCCAGGGAGGAAGGGGGAAAAGAGTTTGTATAATTATTGAGGGGCCTGAGGGGCGGGGCCAAATAGGGGAAACAGAGATTAGTCTTTAAATTGCTGTTTGCCATAAAGTTTTAAATGGATTTTAACCAAATTTCGTCAAGAACATCCTTGGGAGAAGGGGAACCGAGTTTGGATAAATTTTTACTCGGTACCCTCAGGGGCCTCAGGGGCGGGGCCAAATAGGGAAATAGGGGTTTATCCTTTAAATCATTATTTTTCATAAAGTTATGAATGGATTTGAACCAAATTTGGTCTGTCATATCCTTAGGGGAAGGGGGAAAGAGAGTTTATATAAATATTGACTATGACCCCCAAAAGGCCTGAAGGGAGGGGCCAAATAGGGGAAATAAAGATTTGAGTTTTAAATGGATTTGAACTCAATTTGGTCAGAAACATCCATGGTGATGGGGAACAGATTTTGCATAAATGGTTACTGTGACCCTCAGTCCCTTAACTATGTATAGTATCGCTGGGCATTAAGGGATAAACACAATTCTTATGTAAAAATAGGCCAAAGGGTTTTCCCCACCCTAAGGGACTTAGTTTCTTTAACCCTTTCGCTGCTAAACCGGCCGAAACCGGCTACGATCGTATTGTGCTAAACCGGCCCAATCCGTATGTGTGTAGCGTCACTACGTTGCTACCTAACCACAGCGGAAATGAGGTCACTATCGTCAAGAGTTTGTGTGAATTTGATCGATTGTTATTTCCGGTTTACAACCATGTAAAAGTTGACAAGAATTACGGCGAATAACAGAAGTTTTTGAAGTTTTTATGACGAACTATGATACTTCATCAATGAATCATGGAGTCGTCTGACGAGTCTGACTTAGACGGGTTTGACGAACAGGACATCGACGAGGCAAACGCGAGATGTATGTTAAAACAGCAAGAACTTGAACAGGTTGAATCATATAACGAATCAGATATTGATATTTCCGATAATTCTGATGATGAGGAGGAGGATACTGCCGACTTCAGTGACAATGAAAACGAAAGTGAAAATGGTGGCGACCCATATTTAGACAATTTGAACTTTGAATGGACTCGTACATTAACGGAGGTAATTTTGCCAGATTTCAATGAACCTACCGGAGTTAAACATGGCCTTCCGTCTGATGCAAACCAACTTCAGTATTTTCAAAGGTTTTTACCTCAAAGTTTCTTTGAAACTGTAGCAGATGAGACAAATAGATACGCTCAACAGAAAGGACCGGATCCAAGATGGACGCCGACATCGGCCGCGGAGGTAAGGGCTTTCATTTCAATAAACATTATGATGGGTGTGCGCCGGCTCCCTAGACTTGCGAATTATTGGAGCACTGATAAACGATTTTCAGACCCCTATATTAGCTCCATATTTCCAAAGAGTAGATTCCTCATCATGAATAGATACATTCACCTGCGTGACACCAGCAATGTTCCGGGAAGGAATGATCCCGACTATGACCCATTATTCAAAGTGAGAAATATGATAGACTTGATAGTCCCCAAACTACAAGAAAACTACAATCCAGGGCAGAAACTTTCTATAGATGAAGGCATGATTGGATTTAAAGGAAGAGTTCACTTCAGGCAATACATGCCAGCTAAACCTACTAAATGGGGAATCAAAGTTTGGCAGATATGTGAGGCAGATACGGCATACTGTTGCAAGTTTCAAATATACACCGGAAAAAAACTTGGCGGGGATAGGCAGTATGGGCTAGGGTATGATGTAGTTTGGAGCTTGTCTGAGTCCTACCACAATCAGAACAGACATTTGTACTTTGATAGATTCTTTTCATCAGTGACATTGGCTGAGCATCTAGAACTTGTGAATACCTATGTCTGCGGAACTATAATGTCAAATAGAAAAGGTGTTCCAGATGATGTAAAAAAAGCGAAACTGAAAAGAAGAGGGGAGCTTGTACAGATACAGAAAGGAAATCTGCTTGCTACAGCCTTCAAGGATAAAAGACAGATAACATTTTTGTCAACATCTGAACAGCCAAATATGAACGAGGATCTTCATAAACCTCACGTGAATGTCTCGTACAATATGTACATGGGCGGTGTAGATAAGTTTGACCAAATGGCATCCTACTATCCAGTTGGAAGACCAGGGAATAAGTGGTGGCGATATGTCATGTGGTATGTTGTGAACTTGGCTATTGTAAATGCCTGGATCTTATTTCAGAAAACAGAGAACAAAGATCCCCCACCGAAGAAATATTACGATCACCTACAATTCCGTGTGGATGTTGCTGATCAGCTGCAAGCAGGGTTTACCTGTAGGAAATACAGAGCAGGAAGGAGATCTAGAAATGATGAAAACATTCCTGTGCTTGGTGCCATCAACCATCATAAACTAGTGAAGATTGAGGGTCGGAAAAGGGTGTGTCGGCAATGTTCGAAACAAGGACGCAAAACTCCAAAGGGACGTGCAGTGGAGACATCATTCATGTGCCAATTTTGTGTTATGCCATTGTGCAAAGTTGGTTGTTTTACTGATTACCATGAGAGAAATTAATGAATTTTGAATGTTGACTTGTGTGAAAAGTGCTGAAAAGAACAAAAAAACTTCACAAACTTGTTATTTTGCCATTTTGAAAACATTTACCTGTATCTTACCTGTTCTCGTTAACCTGTGTCTCACCTGATGAGGAATATTCTTGAAACTTACCTTACTAATATTTGAGGTTACCAGTACATCATGGAAGTGCATATTTGGAGGATATAAACACTCAAAGATGTTTTATGTAGGTATACAACTAAGAACTGAAGTTAAATATTTGTGCTTACTTACATGTTATATGTTGCTCATTTCATTACCTTACCTGAGCTTACCTGAGGTATATAATTAGTAACAAATGTGTAATTTTGTTCTTAGAAGATTACAGATTACTGTTATACTTAAAATAAGAATGATAACAAACACTTTCATTCATATCTGAGGCATTTAATAACATTTTCATTAATATTTTACCTTTAATTAGTTGTTTCACCTGTATTATTTACAGGTTAATGAGAAAATACATGCAATATGAACATATGACCTTAATCAGTAGGTAATTTGCAAGTAAAGGTCCAAATTTCAAAAAGATCCCATGGATATTTCAAAAGATATTGACATTTGAATAAAATGATTGAAAAATAAAAAATTTCAGTGAATTAATGTAAATTATACACATGTATACATTGTAACTAATGTGGCAATGAAAGGGTTAAACACCATTATGTTGTAAATATAATCCATATGGTCTTTCAGAGAGTACATTTTTGTATATGTATTAACAAATTGAACATGAACATTATTTTGACATTTGGTCAAATCCAACTAGGTGAGCCATACAGGCCCCATGGGCCTCTTGTTTAACATCCCCCCTTTTTGGCCTTGCTTATAGAACATCTTTATTACAATTAAAAAAAAATCATTGATACAAATTGCAATTTCATTTATTTTAATAGATAATATTTTCATGATATATCCAAAACTACAGGTAAATCCCAGAAAGGCAGAACGAACTGGCATCTCGTGTTGGTAGGCTTGCAATAGCAAACATACTAGTGAACGGTCAATGTTTTCTGATACATGAGTCAGCGTAAACCAATAACATTTTAATTCAGTAGGTCCTACAAGAATGCTTATATTGCCGCTCGTAAGAAGAACAGTACACGGACTCGTCACTCGCACCCATTTGACTCATTTATTTTCCCTTGAAGTATTGTATACAATCATCAATCGAAAAAAAAAAACAGTTTTTAAAAGCCGAGGACATATATTTACAGAACATTTATTTTTCTACAGTTAAGTCTTTTTTTAACTAGAAACCTATCACATTACAGTTGTTTTCTTTAACGGGAAAAATACATCTTCACGATGGTAATAAAGATGTGATATCCATCGTGACATAAAACGACAGGTCTCTATCTTATCATTTACAACTCCTTACTTATATAAATAGTAAGTTGGTGGTCTTTTTTTCTTCCAATTTTCTACTTGCGTAAAATGTATTATAGTGTTTTTTCCCTATTATCAACATGTATATTGTATATTGTACGCCCCTACGGTTTAGGGTATCTTCATATTGGTTTGGATATTTTACTAAAATTCAATAATGACAGTCTTAGCACTGATCTTTGATTTGCTGTATATATACCTTTCTCCGATTAGAAAATAGTATCTACATATTCTGTCACTTGACATGACATTCAGCTTATTATTACATGTTTGCCACTCCGTGAAAATACCACGATACGACCTTACCAGAGTTAGCTGCGTATCTTTGCATCACAACCGTGCATGGTGTTATGTTACAAAACAACATTTATGTTCAATCCGTGTTAGATAAATACAAGAAATCAATAAATGATTTATTTCATGGCTTGTTTTTTAAACAATATTTCTAAAACCTGATAACTATAACTAAATAGATAAATTACTTTGACAACAATGAATATTACATCTGTTAATTTAAAAGTACTATAAGTATCTGTTATTTTTCTTCTTAAACACATGGTACTATGATTGCAGTTTAATGACTTTGTATACTTTCTATCGAAAAGTCTTTACCAATTTTTTAGGGAACAGCCGACCAATTGAAAAAAAAATATTGTCGAAATAGCCCCTATGTATAGAAAGTTGAGCCAAGGATAAAATGTCTGGCAGCCACTTATTGGCCAGTATGTTATGAAGTGAGAAAATAGATATGTAGCCTGATAGGTAACTATCAATAAGAAATGTTGATATACATTTCGTAAGTCCGATTGATTTTTCCCCAAAAAATTCACGTTATAATGATAAACAGGTAAATGTTTAAGTTTTTTGAGAATTTTTACTGCGAAATTCACTTATTTTCAAAATTGCTACCCTGGAGAAAATTTTAGCTGAAGGACCCAACTGGTTTTTTTTTTTTTTTTTTGATTAGGTGTTATATCAGACCCTAAACTGTTGTTATAAAGCATAATTGTCATATTGAGTTCAAGAATTTCAATGAAATACTCCAAAACGTTAACACTAAAGTATATGTGAAAAAAATGGTTGGTTGGTCCCTATAAGTAAACTAAGGTTTCTGCCCTCGGGAACGTCCTATAGCTATAATGAACGGTGTCATCCTGTTTCTTCCGAAACTGAAAAATATGTATACTGGTGGTCACAAAAACGTAAACAATCAAGGTGGAGTGTTGTTTTAACGGTTAAGCTACATGATACATGAACATGTAAACAGATAAGTAAATAAAAGGAGATAAAAAGCTATATAAATTAGGATAAATTAAAACAATTGATTACAGTCGACTTCTTTTATGTTGATCCATATATTCCATTTAAAAAAAGTTAATAATGTGCTTTATAAGATAATAAATTGATTTAAGTTATTCATATTCTAATTTTCTAAATATAAAAATTGACTTATTCATAGTATGTGTCCGATAATACAAACCGTCATGAGAGTTGTCATTAATATAGCGGTAATATTGCGAATTCTCGTAAACATTCACTTTTCAGTATATCCGCTTTATTTATACTTTCTATGTCAAATGTGAAGGTTGATGAAAAGACTTTCCCTAAAGTTTGTATGAGTAAACTAAGGTTTCTGCCCTGAGACTTGTCATCATGTTTCTCCCATCAATCAGAAAATACATATCTAGGTTGTCTGAAAAACTTCGGTAAATTGTATAGTTGGAGTTTTCTTTTATGAGTTTAGCTGACTGTTACCTGTGTATTTAAATCGTTATTCCTTTTACTCGTACATGTAAATCAAGGTGTCTTTTACTGAATATATCAGTTGACAGAAATAAATCAATCAATCAATAAGAAAAAAATCAATAAAAGGAAAAGTAATGTGCATGATATAATTGATGATTAATTTATAGAAGTGATTATTATTTACTTCTTGGAATCCCTTAACAACAAGATAATACCTATATCTGTAGCATGACGATGACGATGTCGGAGGTACTTGTAATTTGTGATGTTTACATATGTTTCAGTCAGATGGTTTGTCCGGAGCAGCTACATGGGGTCATACAGAAATTGTTAGGATTCTCCTGGATAAGGGAGCCGACGTAAATAAGGTACGTTAACTGAACATTTTAATGGAAGCTGTGTAGTGATGTTCTATGGTTATACTGCTTGAACGGTCACAATTCGATTTCTATGGTAATATTGCTTGAACGGTCACAATTCGATGAATTAATAATTGTATTGTCTCATCGGTGTTAACTGAGGAAGAGACAATATAAACATTAATTGAACAGAAACGTTTTCATTTGGGATTATGATTCTTTATACCTGGTAAGATTATCATTAGAAACAAGCCTAATCAGGCTGAGACAGGGACACGTCTTGTGTTAACTTTGTATAACAATAACTTCTTCACAATCTGTCATTAGATCGCAATAGATACAAATTGGTCATGTGCTTTTCAAGTCAGTATACATGTACTTACATGTTCCTTTGTCTGGCAAACAAATGAAGTTTTTCAATGTTGAGATGAAGTCAGCTCAAAACCACCGTGTTCGATCATTATCTCTTTAAAATATTTTTTACTCTGAACCCCCAGGGGCCTTAGGGGCGGGGCCAAATAGGGGAAATAGAGTTAATCCTTTAAATCGCTACTAGTCATAAACTTATTAATGAATTTGAACCAAATTTGGTCAGGAACATCCTTGGGGAAGGGGAACAGAGTTTGTTTAAATCTTTATTCTAAACTCCCAGGGGCCTGAGGGGCGGGGCCAAATAGGGGAAATATGGTTACTCCTTTAAATCGCTACTAGTCCTAAAGCATTGAATAGCTTTTCACCAAATTTGGTCAGAAACATCCTTGAGGGGAGGGGGAACAGAGTTTATATGAATTTTTACTCTGTACCCCTAGGGGCCTAAGGGACTGGGCCAAGAAGGGGAAATAGAGATTAGTCTTTTAATTGATACTAGTCATAAAGTTTTAAATGGATTTTAACCAAATATTGTCAGGAATATTCATTTGAGAAGGGAAACCGAGTTGGTATTAATTTTTACTCTGAATCCCCAGGGGACTGAGGAGTGTGGTCTGATAGGGAAAATAGGGGTTAATACTTTAAATCGCTATTAATTATTAAGTTACGAATGAATTTTAACTAAATTTGGTCAGGAACATCCAGGGAGGAAGGGGGAAAAGAGTTTGTATAAATATTGAGGGGCCTGAGGGGCGGGGCCAAATAGGGGAAATAGAGATTAGTCTTTAAATTGCTGTTTGCCATAAAGTTTTAAATGGATTTTAACCAACTTTCGTCAAGAACATCCTTGGGAGAAGGGGAACCGAGTTTGGATAAATTTTTAACCTGTACCCTCAGGGGCCTGAGGGGCGAGGCCAAATAGGGAAATAGGGGTTTATCCTTTAAATCACTATTTTTCATAAAGTTATGAATGGATTTGAACCAAATTTGGTCTGTCATATCCTTAGGGGAAGGGGGAAAGAGAGTTTATATAAATATTGACTCTGACCCCCAAAAGGCCTGAAGGGAGGGCCCAAATAGGGGAAATAGAGATTTGAGTTTTAAATGGATTTGAACTCAATTTGGTCAGAAACATCTGTCGTGATGGGGAACAGATTTTGCATAAATGGTTACTGTGACCCTCAATCCCTTAACTATGTATAGTATCGCTGGGCATTAAGGGATAAACACAATTCTTATGTAAAAATAGGCCAAAGGGTTTTCCCCACCCTAAGGGACTTAGTTTCTTTAAACACCATTATGTTGTAAAAATAATCCATATGGTCTTCAGAGAGTACATTTTTGTATATGTATTAACAAATTGAACATGAACATTATTTTGACATTTGGTCAAATCCAACTAGGTGAGCCATAAAGGCCCCATGGGCCTCTTGTTTAACATCCCCCCTTTTTTGGCGATGTTTATAGAACATCTTTATTACAATTAAAAAAAAATCATTGACACAAATTGCAATTTCATTTATTTTAATAGATAATATTTTCATGATATATCCAAAACTACAGGTAAATCCCAGAAAGGCAGAACGAACTGGCATCTCGTGTTGGTAGGCTTGCAATAGCAAACATACTAGTGAACGGTCAATGTTTTCTGATACATGAGTCAGTGTAAACCAATAACATTTTAATTCAGTAGGTCCTACAAGAATGCTTATTTTGCCGCTCGTAAGAAGAACAGTACACGGACTCGTCACTCGCACCCATTTGACTCATTTATTTTCCGTTCTAGTATTGTATACAATCATCAATCGAAAAAAAAAACCAGTTTTTAAAAGCCGAGGACATATATTTACAGAACATTTATTTTTCTACAGTTAAGTCTTTTTTAACTAGAAACCTATCACATTACAGTTGTTTTCTTTAACGGGAAAAAGACATCTTCACGATGGTAATAAAGATGTGATATCCATCGTGACATAAAACGACAGGTCTCTATCTTATCATTTACAACTCCTTACTTATATAAATAGTAAGTTGATGGTCTTTTTTTCTTCCAATTTTCTACTTGCGTAAAATGTATTATAGTGTTTTTTCCCTATTATCAACATGTATATTGTATATTGTACGCCCCCTACGGTTTAGGGTATCTTCATATTGGTTTGGATATTTTACTAAAATTCAATAATGACAGTCTTAGCACTGATCTTTGATTTGCTGTATATATACCTTTCTCTGATTAGAAAATAGTATCTACATATTCAGTCACTTGACATGACATTCAGCTTATAATTACATGTTTGCCACTCCGTGAAAATACCACGATACGACCTTACCAGAGTTAGCTGCGTATCTTTGCATCACAACCGTGCATGGTGTTATGTTACAGAACAACATTTATGTTCAATCCGTGTTAGATAAATAAAAAAATCAATAAATGATTTATTTCATGGCTTGTTTTTTAAACAATATTTCTAAAACCTGATAACTATAACTAAATAGATAAATTACTTTGACAACAATGAATATTACATCTGTTAATTTAAAAGTACTATAAGTATCTGTTATTTTTCTTCTTAAACACATGGTACTATGATTGCAGTTTAATGACTTTGTATACTTTCTATCGAAAAGTCTTTACCAATTTTTTAGGGAACAGCCGACCAATTGAAAAAAAAATATTGTCGAAATAGCCCCTATGTATAGAAAGTTGAGCCAAGGATAAAATGTCTGGCAGCCACTTATTGGCCAGTATGTTATGCAGTGAGAAAATAGATATGTAGCCTGATAGGTAACTATCAATAAGAAATGTTGATATACATTTCGTAAGTCCGATTGATTTTTCCCCAAAAAATTCACGTTATAATGATAAACAGGTAAATGTTTAAGTTTTTTGAGAATTTTTACTGCGAAATTCACTTATTTTCAAAATTGCTACCCTAGAGAAAATTTTAGCTGAAGGACCCAACTGTGTTTTTTTTTTTTTGATTAGGTGTTATATCAGACCCTAAACTGTTGTTATAAACCATAATTGTCATATTGAGTTCAAGAATTTGAATGAAATACTCCAAAACGTTAACACTAAAGTATATGTGAAAAAAATGGTGGGTTGGTCCCTATAAATAAACTAAGGTTTCTGCCCTCGGGCACGTCCTATAGCTATAATGAACGGTGTCATCCTGTTTCTTCCGAAACTGAAAAATATGTATACTGGTGGTCACAAAAACGTAAACAATCAAGGTGGAGTGTTGTTTTAACGGTTAAGCTACATGATACATGAACAGGTAAAGAGATAAGTAAATAAAAGGAGATAAAAAGCTATATAAATTACGATAAATTAAAACAATTGATTACAGTCGACTTCTTTTATGTTGATCCATATATTCCATTTAAAAAAAAGTTAATAATGTGCTTTATAAGATAATAAATTGATTTAAGTTATTCATATTCTAATTTTCTAAATATAATAATTGACTTATTCTTAGTATGTGTCCGATAATACAAACCGTCATGAGAGTTGTCATTAATATAGCGGTAATATTGCGAATTCTCGTAAACATTCACTTTTCAGTATATCCGCTTTATTTATACTTTCTATGTCAAATGTGAAGGTTGATGAAAAGACTTTCCCTAAAGTTTGTATGAGTAAACTAAGGTTTCTGCCCTGAGACTAGTCATCATGTTTCTCCCATAAATCAGAAAATACATATCTAGGTTGTCCTGAAAAACTTCGGTAAATTGTATAGTTGGAGTTTTCTTTTATGAGTTTAGCTGACTGTTACCTGTGTATTTAAATCATTATTCCTTTTACTCGTACATGTAAATCAAGGTGTCTTTTACTGAATATATCAGTTGACAGAAATAAATCAATCAATCAATAAGAAAAAAATCAATAAAAGGAAAAGTAATGTGCATGATATAATTGATGATTAATTTATAGAAGTGATTATTATTTACTTCTTGGAATCCCTTAACAACAAGATAATACCTATATCTGTAGCATGACGATGACGATGTCGGAGGTACTTGTAATTTGTGATGTTTACATATGTTTCAGTCAGATGGTTTGTCCGGAGCAGCTAGAGGGGGTCACACAGAAATTGTTAGGATGCTCCTGGATAAGGGAGCCGACGTAAATAAGGTACGTTAACTGAACATTTTAATGGAAGCTGTGTAGTGATGTTCTATGGTTATACTGCTTGAACGGTCACAATTCGATTTCTATGGTAATATTGCTTGAACGGTCACAATTCGATGAATTAATAATTGTATTGTCTCATCGGTGTTAACTGAGGAAGAGACAATATAAACATTAATTGAACAGAATCGTTTTCATTTGGGATTATGATTCTTTATACCTGGTAAGATTATCATTAGAAACAAGCCTAATCAGGCTGAGACAGGGACACGTCTTGTGTTAACTTTGTATAACAATAACTTCTTCACAATCTGTCATTAGATCGCAATAGATACAAACTTGTCATGCGCTTTTCAAGTCAGTATACATGTACTTACATGTTCCTTTGTCTGGCAAACAAATGAAGTTTTTCAATGTTGAGATGAAGTCAGCTCAAAACCACCGTGTTCGATCATTATCTCTTTAAAATGTTTTTTACTCTGAACCCCCAGGGGCCTGAGGGGCGGGGCCAAATAGGGGAAATAAAGTTAATCCTTTAAATCGCTACTAGTCATAAAGTTATGAATGAATTTGAACGAAATTTGGTCAGGAACATTCTTGGCAGAAGGGGAACATAATTTGTATAATTTTTACTTTGAACCCCCAGGGGTCTTAGGGGCGGGGCCAAATGGGGGAAATAGAGTTAATCCTTTAAATCGCTACTAGTCATAAACTTATTAATGAATTTGAACCAAATTTGGTCAGGAACATCCTTGGGGAAGGGGAACAGAGTTTGTTTAAATCTTTATTCTAAACTCCCAGGGGCCTAAGGGGCGGGGCCAAATAGGGGAAATATGGTTACTCCTTTAAATCGCTACTAGTCCTAAAGCATTGAATAGCTTTTCACCAAATTTGGTCAGAAACATCCTTGAGGGGAGGGGGAACAGAGTTTATATTAATTTTTACTCTGTACCCCTAGGGGCCTGAGTGGCGGGGGCCAAGTAGGGGAAATAGAGATTAGTCTTTTAATTGCTACTAGTCATACAGCTTTAAATTGATTTTAACCAAATTTGGTCAAGAACATCCTTGGGAGAAGGGGAACATAGTTTGGATAAATCTTTATTCTAAACTCCCAGGGGCCTGAGGGGCGGGGCCAAATAGGGGAAATAGGGTTAATCCTTTAAATCGCTACTAGTCCTAAAGCATTGAATAGCTTTTCACCAAATTTGGTCAGGAACATCCTTGAGGGGAGGGGGAACAGAGTTTATATTAATTTTTACTCTGTACCCCTAGGGGCCTGAGTGGCGGGGCCAAGTAGGGAAATAGGGTTAATCCTTTAAATCGCTACTTGTCATAAAGTTATGAATGAATTTGAACGAAATTTGATCAGGAACATTCTTGGCAGAAGGGGAACATAGTTTGTATAATTTTTTACTCTGTACAATCAGGGGCCTGAGGGGCGGGGCCAAATAGGGGAAATAGGGTTAATCCTTTAAATCGCTACTAGTCATCAAGTTATTAATGAATTTGAAACAAATTTGGTCATGAACATCCTTGAGGGGAGGGGGAACAGAGTTTATATGAATTTTTACTCTGTACCACCCTAGGGGCCTAAGGGACTGGGCCAAGAAGGGGAAATAGAGATTAGTCTTTTAATTGATACTAGTCATAAAGTTGTAAATGGATTTTAACCAAATATTGTCAGGAATATTCATTTGAGAAGGGGAACTGAGTTGGTATTAATTTTTACTCTGAATCCCCAGGGGACTGAGGAGTGTGGTCTGATAGGGAAAATAGGGGTAAATCCTTTAAATCGCTATTAATTATTAAGTTACGAATGGATTTTAACTAAATTTGGTCAGGAACATCCAGAGAGGAAGGGGGAAAGAGTTTGTATAAATATTGAGGGGCCTGAGGGGCGGGGCCAAGTAAGGGAAATAGAGATTAGTCTTTAAATTGCTGTTTGCCATAAAGTTTTAAATGGATTTTAACCAAATTTCGTCAAGAACATCCTTGGGAGAAGGGGAACCGAGTTTGGATAAATTTTTACTCGGTACCCTCAGGGGCCTGAGGGGCGGGGCCAAATAGGGAAATAGGGGTTTATCCTTTAAATCACTATTTTTCATAAAGTTATGAATGGATTTGAACCAAATTTGGTCTGTCATATCCTTAGGGGAAGGGGGAAAGAGAGTTTATATAAATATTGACTATGACCCCCAAAAGGCCTGAAGGGAGGGGCCAAATAGGGGAAATAGAGATTTGAGTTTTAAATGGATTTGAACTCAATTTGGTCAGAAACATCCATGGTGATGGGGAACAGATTTTGCATAAATGGTTACTGTGACCCTCAATCCCTTAACTATGTATAGTATCGCTGGGCATTAAGGGATAAACACAATTCTTATGTAAAAATAGGCCAAAGGGTTTTCCCCACCCTAAGGGACTTAGTTTCTTTAAACACCATTATGTTGTAAAAATAATCCATATGGTCTTTCAGAGAGTACATTTTTGTATATGTATTAACAAATTGAACATGAACATTATTTTGACATTTGGTCAAATCCAACTAGGTGAGCCATACAGGCCCCATGGGCCTCTTGTTTAACATCCCCCCTTTTTTGGCCATGTTTATAGAACATCTTTATTACAATTAAAAAAAAATCATTGATACAAATTGCAATTTCATTTATTTTAATAGATAATATTTTCATGATATATCCAAAACTACAGGTAAATCCCAGAAAGGCAGAACGAACTGGCATCTCGTGTTGGTAGGCTTGCAATAGCAAACATACTAGTGAACGGTCAATGTTTTCTGATACATGAGTCAGTGTAAACCAATAACATTTTAATTCAGTAGGTCCTACAAGAATGCTTATATTGCCGCTCGTAAGAAGAACAGTACACGGACTCGTCACTCGCACCCATTTGACTCATTTATTTTCCCTTGAAGTATTGTATACAATCATCAATCGAAAAAAAAACAGTTTTTAAAAGCCGAGGACATATATTTACAGAACATTTATTTTTCTACAGTTAAGTCTTTTTTTAACTAGAAACCTATCACATTACAGTTGTTTTCTTTAACGGGAAAAATACATCTTCACGATGGTAATAAAGATGTGATATCCATCGTGACATAAAACGACAGGTCTCTATCTTATCATTTACAACTCCTTACTTATATAAATAGTAAGTTGATGGTCTTTTTTTCTTCCAATTTTCTACTTGCGTAAAATGTATTATAGTGTTTTTTCCCTATTATCAACATGTATATTGTATATTGTACGCCCCCTACGGTTTAGGGTATCTTCATATTGGTTTGGATATTTTACTAAAATTCAATAATGACAGTCTTAGCACTGATCTTTGATTTGCTGTATATATACCTTTCTCCGATTAGAAAATAGTATCTACATATTCAGTCACTTGACATGACATTCAGCTTATTATTACATGTTTGCCACTCCGTGAAAATACCACGATACGACCTTACCAGAGTTAGCTGCGTATCTTTGCATCACAACCGTGCATGGTGTTATGTTACAGAACAACATTTATGTTCAATCCGTGTTAGATAAATAAAAAAATCAATAAATGATTTATTTCATGGCTTGTTTTTTAAACAATATTTCTAAAACCTGATAACTATAACTAAATAGATAAATTACTTTGACAACAATGAATATTACATCTGTTAATTTAAAAGTACTATAAGTATCTGTTATTTTTCTTCTTAAACACATGGTACTATGATTGCAGTTTAATGACTTTGTATACTTTCTATCGAAAAGTCTTTACCAATTTTTTAGGGAACAGCCGACCAATTGAAAAAAAAATATTGTCGAAATAGCCCCTATGTATAGAAAGTTGAGCCAAGGATAAAATGTCTGGCAGCCACTTATTGGCCAGTATGTTATGCAGTGAGAAAATAGATATGTAGCCTGATAGGTAACTATCAATAAGAAATGTTGATATACATTTCGTAAGTCCGATTGATTTTTCCCCAAAAAATTCACGTTATAATGATAAACAGGTAAATGTTTGTTTAAGTTTTTTGAGAATTTTTACTGCGAAATTCACTTATTTTCAAAATTGCTACCCTAGAGAAAATTTTAGCTGAAGGACCCAACTGTGTTTTTTTTTTTTTTTGATTAGGTGTTATATCAGACCCTAAACTGTTGTTATAAACCATAATTGTCATATTGAGTTCAAGAATTTGAATGAAATACTCCAAAACGTTAACACTAAAGTATATGTGAAAAAAATGGTTGGTTGGTCCCTATAAGTAAACTAAGGTTTCTGCCCTCGGGCACGTCCTATAGCTATAATGAACGGTGTCATCCTGTTTCTTCCGAAACTGAAAAATATGTATACTGGTGGTCACAAAAACGTAAACAATCAAGGTGGAGTGTTGTTTTAACGGTTAAGCTACATGATACATGAACAGGTAAAGAGATAAGTAAATAAAAGGAGATAAAAAGCTATATAAATTACGATAAATTAAAACAATTGATTACAGTCGACTTCTTTTATGTTGATCCATATATTCCATTTAAAAAAAAGTTAATAATGTGCTTTATAAGATAATAAATTGATTTAAGTTATTCATATTCTAATTTTCTAAATATAATAATTGACTTATTCTTAGTATGTGTCCGATAATACAAACCGTCATGAGAGTTGTCATTAATATAGCGGTAATATTGCGAATTCTCGTAAACATTCACTTTTCAGTATATCCGCTTTATTTATACTTTCTATGTCAAATGTGAAGGTTGATGAAAAGACTTTCCCTAAAGTTTGTATGAGTAAACTAAGGTTTCTGCTCTGAGACTTGTCATCATGTTTCTCCCATCAATCAGAAAATACATATCTAGGTTGTCTGAAAAACTTCGGTAAATTGTATAGTTGGAGTTTTCTTTTATGAGTTTAGCTGACTGTTACCTGTGTATTTAAATCATTATTCCTTTTACTCGTACATGTAAATCAAGGTGTCTTTTACTGAATATATCAGTTGACAGAAATAAATCAATCAATCAATAAGAAAAAAATCAATAAAAGGAAAAGTAATGTGCATGATATAATTGATGATTAATTTATAGAAGAGATTATTATTTACTTCTTGGAATCCCTTAACAGCAAGATAATACCTATATCTGTAGCATGACGATGACGATGTCGGAGGTACTTGTAATTTGTGATGTTTACATATGTTTCAGTCAGATGGTTTGTCCGGAGCAGCTAGAGGGGGTCACACAGAAATTGTTAGGATGCTCCTGGATAAGGGAGCCGACGTAAATAAGGTACGTTAACTGAACATTTTAATGGAAGCTGTGTAGTGATGTTCTATGGTTATATTGCTTGAACGGTCACAATTCGATTTCTATGGTAATATTGCTTGAACGGTCACAATTCGATGAATTAATAATTGTATTGTCTCATCGGTGTTAACTGAGGAAGAGACAATATAAACATTAATTGAACAGAATCGTTTTCATTTGGGATTATGATTCTTTATACCTGGTAAGATTATCATTAGAAACAAGCCTAATCAGGCTGAGACAGGGACACGTCTTGTGTTAACTTTGTATAACAATAACTTCTTCACAATCTGTCATTAGATCGCAATAGATACAAACTTGTCATGCGCTTTTCAAGTCAGTATACATGTACTTACATGTTCCTTTGTCTGGCAAACAAATGAAGTTTTTCAATGTTGAGATGAAGTCAGCTCAAAACCACCGTGTTCGATCATTATCTCTTTAAAATATTCTTTTACTCTGAACTCCCAGTGGCCTGAGGGGCGGGGCCAAATAGGGGAAATAAAGTTAATCCTTTAAATCGCTACTAGTCATAAAGTTATGAATGAATTTGAACGAAATTTGGTCAGGAACATTCTTGGCAGAAGGGGAACATAATTTGTATATTTTTACTCTGAACCCCCAGGGGCCTTAGGGGCGGGGCCAAATAGGGGAAATAGAGTTAATCCTTTAAATCGCTACTAGTCATAAACTTATTAATGAATTTGAACCAAATTTGGTCAGGAACATCCTTGGGGAAGAGGAACAGAGTTTGTTTAAATCTTTATTCTGAACTCCCAGGGGCCTGAGGGGCGGGGCCAAATAGGGGAAATATGGTTACTCCTTTAAATCGCTACTAGTCCTAAAGCATTGAATAGCTTTTCACCAAATTTGGTCAGAAACATCCTTGAGGGGAGGGGGAACAGAGTTTATATTAATTTTTACTCTGTACCCCTAGGGGCCTGAGTGGCGGGGGCCAAGTAGGGGAAATAGAGATTAGTCTTTTAATTGCTACTAGTCATACAGCTTTAAATTGATTTTAACCAAATTTGGTCAAGAACATCCTTGGGAGAAGGGGAACATAGTTTGGATAAATCTTTATTCTAAACTCCCAGGGGCCTGAGGGGCGGGGCCAAATAGGGGAAATAGGGTTAATCCTTTAAATCGCTACTAGTCCTAAAGCATTGAATAGCTTTTCACCAAATTTGGTCAGGAACATCCTTGAGGGGAGGGGGAACAGAGTTTATATTAATTTTTACTCTGTACCCCTAGGGGCCTGAGTGGCGGGGCCAAGTAGGGAAATAGGGTTAATCCTTTAAATCGCTACTTGTCATAAAGTTATGAATGAATTTGAACGAAATTTGATCAGGAACATTCTTGGCAGAAGGGGAACATAGTTTGTATAATTTTTTACTCTGTACAATCAGGGGCCTGAGGGGCGGGGCCAAATAGGGGAAATAGGGTTAATCCTTTAAATCGCTACTAGTCATCAAGTTATTAATGAATTTGAAACAAATTTGGTCATGAACATCCTTGAGGGGAGGGGGAACAGAGTTTATATGAATTTTTACTCTGTACCACCCTAGGGGCCTAAGGGACTGGGCCAAGAAGGGGAAATAGAGATTAGTCTTTTAATTGATACTAGTCATAAAGTTGTAAATGGATTTTAACCAAATATTGTCAGGAATATTCATTTGAGAAGGGGAACTGAGTTGGTATTAATTTTTACTCTGAATCCCCAGGGGACTGAGGAGTGTGGTCTGATAGGGGAAATAGGGGTAAATCCTTTAAATCGCTATTAATTATTAAGTTACGAATGGATTTTAACTAAATTTGGTCAGGAACATCCAGAGAGGAAGGGGGGAAAGAGTTTGTATAAATATTGAGGGGCCTGAGGGGCGGGGCCAAGTAAGGGAAATAGAGATTAGTCTTTAAATTGCTGTTTGCCATAAAGTTTTAAATGGATTTTAACCAAATTTCGTCAAGAACATCCTTGGGAGAAGGGGAACCGAGTTTGGATAAATTTTTACTCGGTACCCTCAGGGGCCTCAGGGGCGGGGCCAAATAGGGAAATAGGGGTTTATCCTTTAAATCATTATTTTTCATAAAGTTATGAATGGATTTGAACCAAATTTGGTCTGTCATATCCTTAGGGGAAGGGGGAAAGAGAGTTTATATAAATATTGACTATGACCCCCAAAAGGCCTGAAGGGAGGGGCCAAATAGGGGAAATAAAGATTGAGTTTTAAATGGATTTGAACTCAATTTGGTCAGAAACATCCATGGTGATGGGGAACAGATTTTGCATAAATGGTTACTGTGACCCTCAATCCCTTAACTATGTATAGTATCGCTGGGCATTAAGGGATAAACACAATTCTTATGTAAAAATAGGCCAAAGGGTTTTCCCCACCCTAAGGGACTTAGTTTCTTTAAACACCATTATGTTGTAAAAATAATCCATATGGTCTTTCAGAGAGTACATTTTTGTATATGTATTAACAAATTGAACATGAACATTATTTTGACATTTGGTCAAATCCAACTAGGTGAGCCATACAGGCCCCATGGGCCTCTTGTTTAACATCCCCCCTTTTTTGGCCATGTTTATAGAACATCTTTATTACAATTAAAAAAAATCATTGATACAAATTGCAATTTCATTTATTTTAATAGATAATATTTTCATGATATATCCAAAACTACAGGTAAATCCCAGAAAGGCAGAACGAACTGGCATCTCGTGTTGGTAGGCTTGCAGTAGCAAACATACTAGTGAACGGTCAATGTTTTCTGATACATGAGTCAGCGTAAACCAATAACATTTTAATTCAGTAGGTCCTACAAGAATGCTTATATTGCCGCTCGTAAGAAGAACAGTACACGGACTCGTCACTCGCACCCATTTGACTCATTTATTTTCCCTTGAAGTATTGTATACAATCATCAATCGAAACAAAAACAGTTTTTAAAAGCCGAGGACATATATTTACAGAACATTTATTTTTCTACAGTTAAGTCTTTTTTTAACTAGAAACCTATCACATTACAGTTGTTTTCTTTAACGGGAAAAATACATCTTCACGATGGTAATAAAGATGTGATATCCATCGTGACATAAAACGACAGGTCTCTATCTTATCATTTACAACTCCTTACTTATATAAATAGTAAGTTGATGGTCTTTTTTTCTTCCAATTTTCTACTTGCGTAAAATGTATTATAGTGTTTTTTCCCTATTATCAACATGTATATTGTATATTGTACGCCCCTACGGTTTAGGGTATCTTCATATTGGTTTGGATATTTTACTAAAATTCAATAATGACAGTCTTAGCACTGATCTTTGATTTGCTGTATATATACCTTTCTCCGATTAGAAAATAGTATCTATATATTCAGTCACTTGACATGACATTCAGCTTATTATTACATGTTTGCCACTCCGTGAAAATACCACGATACGACCTTACCAGAGTTAGCTGCGTATCTTTGCATCACAACCGTGCATGGTGTTATGTTACAGAACAACATTTATGTTCAATCCGTGTTAGATAAATAAAAAAATCAATAAATGATTTATTTCATGGCTTGTTCTTTAAACAATATTTCTAAAACCTGATAACTATAACTAAATAGATAAATTACTTTGACAACAATGAATATTACATCTGTTAATTTAAAAGTACTATAAGTATCTGTTATTTTTCTTCTTAAACACATGGTACTATGATTGCAGTTTAATGACTTTGTATACTTTCTATCGAAAAGTCTTTACCAATTTTTTAGGGAACAGCCGACCAATTGAAAAAAAAAATATTGTCGAAATAGCCCCTATGTATAGAAAGTTGAGCCAAGGATAAAATGTCTGGCAGCCACTTATTGGCCAGTATGTTATGAAGTGAGAAAATAGATATGTAGCCTGATAGGTAACTATCAATAAGAAATGTTGATATACATTTCGTAAGTCCGATTGATTTTTTCCCCAAAAGTTCACGTTATAATGATAAACAGGTAAATGTTTAAGTTTTTTGAGAATTTTTACTGCGAAATTCACTTATTTTCAAAATTGCTACCCTGGAGAAAATTTTAGCTGAAGGACCCAACTGGTTTTTTTTTTTTTTTTTGATTAGGTGTTATATCAGACCCTAAACTGTTGTTATAAAGCATAATTGTCATATTGAGTTCAAGAATTTCAATGAAATACTCCAAAACGTTAACACTAAAGTATATGTGAAAAAAAATGGTTGGTTGGTCCCTATAAGTAAACTAAGGTTTCTGCCCTCGGGAACGTCCTATAGCTATAATGAACGGTGTCATCCTGTTTCTTCCGAAACTGAAAAATATGTATACTGGTGGTCACAAAAACGTAAACAAGCAAGGTGGAGTGTTGTTTTAACGGTTAAGCTACATGCTACATGAACAGGTAAACAGATAAGTAAATAAAAGGAGATAAAAAGCTATATAAATTACGATAAATTAAAACAATTGATTACAGTCGACTTCTTTTATGTTGATCCATATATTCCATTTAAAAAAAAAGTTAATAATGTGCTTTATAAGATAATAAATTGATTTAAGTTATTCATATTCTAATTTTCTAAATATAATAATTGACTTATTCTTAGTATGTGTCCGATAATACAAACCGTCATGAGAGTTGTCATTAATATAGCGGTAATATTGCGAATTCTCGTAAACATTCACTTTTCAGTATATCCGCTTTATTTATACTTTCTATGTCAAATGTGAAGGTTGATGAAAAGACTTTCCCTAAAGTTTGTATAAGTAAACTAAGGTTTCTGCCCTGAGACTTGTCATCATGTTTCTCCCATCAATCAGAAAATACATATCTAGGTTGTCCGAAAAACTTCGGTAAATTGTACAGTTGGAGGTTTTCTTTTATGAGTTTAGTTCGCTGTTACCTGTGTATTTAAATCATTATTCCTTTTACTCGTACATGTAAATCAAGGTGTCTTTTACTGAATATATCAGTTGACAGAAATAAATCAATCAATCAATAAGAAAAAAATCAATAAAAGGAAAAGTAATGTGCATGATATAATTGATGATTAATTTATAGAAGTGATTATTATTTACTTCTTGGAATCCCTTAACAGCAAGATAATACCTATATCTGTAGCATGACGATGACGATGTCGGAGGTACTTGTAATTTGTGTTGTTTACATATGTTTCAGTCAGATGGTTTGTCCGGAGCAGCTAGAGGGGGTCACACAGAAATTGTTAGGATGCTCCTGGATAAGGGAGCCGACGTAAATAAGGTACGTTAACTGAACATTTTAATGGAAGCTGTGTAGTGATGTTCTATGGTTATACTGCTTGAACGGTCACAATTCGATTTCTATGGTAATATTGTTTGAACGGTCACAATTCGATGAATTAATAATTGTATTGTCTCATCGGTGTTAACTGAGGAAGAGACAATATAAACATTAATTGAACAGAAACGTTTTCATTTGGGATTATGATTCTTTATACCTGGTAAGATTATCATTAGAAACAAGCCTAATCAGGCTGAGACAGGGACACGTCTTGTGTTAACTTTGTATAACAATAACTTCTTCACAATCTGTCATTAGATCGCAATAGATACAAACTTGTCATGTGCTTTTCAAGTCAGTATACATGTACTTACATGTTCCTTTGTCTGGCAAACAAATGAAGTTTTTCAATGTTGAGATGAAGTCAGCTCAAAACCACCGTGTTCGATCATTATCTCTTTAAAATATTTTTTACTCTGAACCCCCAGGGGCCTTAGGGGCGGGGCCAAATAGGGGAAATAGAGTTAATCCTTTAAATCGCTACTAGTCATAAACTTATTAATGAATTTGAACCAAATTTGGTCAGGAACATCCTTGGGGAAGAGGAACAGAGTTTGTTTAAATCTTTATTCTGAACTCCCAGGGGCCTGAGGGGCGGGGCCAAATAGGGGAAATATGGTTACTCCTTTAAATCGCTACTAGTCCTAAAGCATTGAATAGCTTTTCACCAAATTTGGTCAGAAACATCCTTGAGGGGAGGGGGAACAGAGTTTATATTAATTTTTACTCTGTACCCCTAGGGGCCTGAGTGGCGGGGGCCAAGTAGGGGAAATAGAGATTAGTCTTTTAATTGCTACTAGTCATACAGCTTTAAATTGATTTTAACCAAATTTGGTCAAGAACATCCTTGGGAGAAGGGGAACCGAGTTTGGATAAATTTTTACTCTGTACCCTCAGGGGCCTGAGGGGCGGGGCCAAGTAGGGAAATAGGGTTAATCCTTTAAATCGCTACTTGTCATAAAGTTATGAATGAATTTGAACGAAATTTGGTCAGGAACATCCTTGGGGAAGAGGAACAGAGTTTGTTTAAATCTTTATTCTGAACTCCCAGGGGCCTGAGGGGCGGGGCCAAATAGGGGAAATATGGTTACTCCTTTAAATCGCTACTAGTCCTAAAGCATTGAATAGCTTTTCACCAAATTTGGTCAGAAACATCCTTGAGGGGAGGGGGAACAGAGTTTATATTAATTTTTACTCTGTACCCCTAGGGGCCTGAGTGGCGGGGGCCAAGTAGGGGAAATAGAGATTAGTCTTTTAATTGCTACTAGTCATACAGCTTTAAATTGATTTTAACCAAATTTGGTCAAGAACATCCTTGGGAGAAGGGGAACCGAGTTTGGATAAATTTTTACTCTGTACCCTCAGGGGCCTGAGGGGCGGGGCCAAGTAGGGAAATAGGGTTAATCCTTTAAATCGCTACTTGTCATAAAGTTATGAATGAATTTGAACGAAATTTGGTCAGGAACATTCTTGGCAGAAGGGGAACATAGCTTGTATAATTTTTTACTCTGTACAATCAGGGGCCTGAGGGGCGGGGCCAAATAGGGGAAATAGGGTTAATCCTTTAAATCGCTACTAGTCATCAAGTTATTAATGAATTTGAACCAAATTTGGTCATGAACATCCTTGAGGGGAGAGGGGAACAGAGTTTATATGAATTTTTACTCTGTACCCCTAGGGGCCCAAGGGACTGGGCCAAGAAGGGGAAATAGAGATTAGTCTTTTAATTGATACTAGTCATAAGTTTTAAATGGATTTTAACCAAATATTGTCAGGAATATTCATTTGAGAAGGGCAACCGAGTTGGTATTAATTTTTACTTCTGAATCCCCAGGGGACTGAGGAGGTGGTATGATAGGGAAAATAGGGGTTAATACTTTAAATCGCTATTAATTATTAAGTACGAATGAATTTTAACTAAATTTGGTCAGGAACATCCAGGGAGGAAGGGGGGAAAAGAGTTTGTATAACTATTGAGGGGCCCTGAGGGGCGGGGAAAAAAAGGGGAAATTTGGGGTTAGTCTTTTAAATGCTTTTATAAAATTTTTAAAGGGGAATTTTTTAAAAAATTTTTCAAGAAAACCAAAAGGG
>NW_022981092.1:0-11027 GCF_902652985.1 Pecten maximus
TTTTGGGGTTTAAATATCTGCTTTCGAATTTCGAATGGTCACCATTATCAGATAAACAACTTAAGAAGAGGAGCAGTTAGTACAATTGATCAAGTAATAATTTTACTGTGTACTAATTTCCCCCCATGTCGCCCCTAGCTGATGCCATGTGTTGACACTAAAAATAGCTTGTAAACATAGGCCACTTTCGAATGAGAAGAGTCTACCGTAGCCTTCCTTGAATCGTCCAGTCTGTCAATTACAATCCCAAATGGTCGTCGAATTAATTATTCATTCACTTGCACAAAATCAGATGCATAACTTGGTATAGGTACTTATTGTATCAGCTTCATCATGTCGTTCTGCTGACAGAGCAGACGCTCCCACGGATACAGTCATTTGCAATGTGATCACTCGCCGATTACTGTGTTAGCGGTCCAATATTGCATACTGAATAAGAAATTCCAAGTGGTGTTCATGAAGACCAAAACTAATAAAGTACCATCAATCGCCATGCCCCATTAGCTGTCACTGTCACACTGAACCAAGTCAGTCTGAGGTGACGTAGAGCTGTGACACAGCTGATCCAGGGGTCGTCTCAAAATTGTTTAGGGAGTAGTGTCAAACTTTTAAAGTTTAAACGAAGAAAAACTATTATAATTAGGTTTTTTAAACGTTAGATATCCCTGTTCGCTAAAAATCCAAATGAAACTGACTAGGTTAAATGGACTAATATAATCAATAAAAACATGTGCCAAAGTCCATAACATTTAAACATGGTATAATAATACATACAAGCTTTGCAACATTTTTTTTCCAGAGATGACAGGAGAGTGTATGCACTATGCAGCTCTGTATTAAAGAATAAATGAAAATATCTACAATGCCTAAGTTTAGTTTATAAATTATTAATCTCACTAGTGTCGTAAACAATAAATTATACAAATTTATTCGGTGGATATTTCAATTTAACATGTTTTGCTCTTTATTATTTTTTTATTTTAAAGATACTGTAGTAGTTTATTGAAAAGAGAGGCCTATATAACAATGCTGTCTCTGATGAAAATTAACAGCACCAAAAAAATTAAAGGTATAGAATTCAAACTGGAATGAAAATATATAAGGGATGTTTTTTTTATACTCAAACATGTTTAAGGTTTAAAACACTTTTATGGTTAAGCCTTTCTTATTGCTTGGTTTTAACCACTCGGTTAAATGGTTAAAGAGTTCCTCAACCGCGATTAAAAGCATGTTTGAGATCGATTCAAGATGATGAAACAAGTGCTGCTGTAAGCTGTAGAGCTGACAGGCGAGGGAGGAGACTTTCAAATGTTGATTTCTCTAAACGAAAGTGAGACTGAAAGTCGGACAAAGACTAAAGATTGTTGATTTCTTCATAATAACCCTTTGGTCTGATAGGACCTTCATGTTCTCCAGGGTTTGTTTGCAAAGATGACAGTAACATAGCATTTAAATGAAGTTGATATGGAGTATCAGTTCGACATGATTTCATTATATTAAAACATTTCTGAAAAATGCTGTTGTTCTCTTTGTACATCTCATTTTTCAGACAGTATATGTTCAAGTTACAGTAATGTGCCAAAAGTATTCGGTCACGTCATATTTTTACTTTATATTTCGTACATTTTGAAAAATTTTCAATGAATTTTTATGACTTCGTTTTCAAATGTATTTTCTTGAAATTCCATACACTAGTAGACTAGACAATTGTTAGCTCATTCACCTGATATTTTTTACATACTTTTCCGCTGCTTAATTTTCCAAAAATAGATAAATATAAGCATGTCGCGAAATGTGAAGTCACTAAATGCTCTTTAAAATATTCTTACTTAATGATTTCATTGCTAATTTTTAAAAATCTTAAACATGCAATATCTCTTGATATTAGCTACAGAAATTTATATATGCAAATATTGTAGCTAGTTAAGTTGTTGTTTTAACACCATTTTGTTCAACCAATGCGTTTTTAAAACCCTTGAACATGTATATGTTTAATAGCTTAAACATGTTTCAGGTTATTTCAAACCATAAACATGTTCGAGTATAAAAAAAACCGGCCTATAAAATTCTTAGTTTCATGTGAACTAAATTTTAATTTCTATTCTAAAATGTGAAAGAAACTCTATGCCGATTTGTAATTATTATATCACTTTGTTTTCATTCGCAGAGTTAAACAGGAAAACGTAAGAAAATTGATAATACAGTGTAGTTCTACAGTCTAACGACTAGACTATCCGTCATGTACGGCTCGGTATTTTTTCCACGGATGACATTCAATTTCCATGTATTTAATAGGATAAAAGATACAATCAGTGTTTCCTGCTTACAATTTTGACTTGTTGAGATGGAATACACATTACCGATATCGTAAAGATAGATCTACTAGTTATAAAATGGTATTCCCCATAAAATATATCATCGGTGACGTCGTCGACATAAAGTTGAATAACGCTAAATCGTCCTGGGAAATGACGTTAAAGTTGTTAGTTGTAAAGAGCCATCTTTTTGAGTTGTTATGCACCTACTAGTATATTCAGAACAAAAGCTTCGATTTAATATTAGACGGGGTCTATTGGCATCCGAAAATTGCGTTTTGAGACATCCCAGCAAACTTGACTCGTCACCAGGGGCCCGCAAGGGGACGTGATCCGTTATAGACGTACTGAATCCGCTATAACCGACAATTCGGTAGGTCTTGTTTTGCTTGTTTCATTTCGTATGTTTAATTCTATTCAGATCTTTTGGTATCACAAGAAAGGTAATTAAATTGGCTTTCTGGAGATATACAATACCTGTCAAAAAAACAACAACACGCAAAATCGTGTGCAGTGATTGTATGCAAAGTGATCCGCTACTGCCGCAACAACTGTACCCTATATTTTGGTAATGTGTGCATTTAGTAATATATACTGAAACATTTAAATTATGTACTCGGGGTTCATTTTGGAGGGGGCCATATGGGGCCATTGGCCATCAAATTTACTGAATAGCCCACATGATTAGGAAAAATCTTTAAATTTTCTTATGTAATGACCCACACATGATATTAGTTTTCTTGAAAATCAGCTAAATTTAATGGCCCATCAATTTGATAAACCAAAATAATCCCTGTGTACTGATGTTTCCAGTATATGACGTCATAGAATAGAGAGATGTACCAAAATTGGAGTGAAGTATTTAGGGGGGTGGGGTAAGAAAATGTCACATATTTCAAAAACTGACCATAGAAAGTTTCCGTAAAAAATCATGGCTATGCAGTAATATTGATGACATATCCTGTTAGTTTTTTGAGAAAATTAAATGACACAATTATTTTACAAAAAATTTTGATATAAGAAACTAATCATAAAAATGACCATATAAAATAGAATCATGATAACGAAATCTGCGGCTTCACATGCTATTATTTTTATAATAAGCATCCAATACATAATAAAATGTGATATATACATTCACTAGAGGTTAATCAAGATACAGAAGCATTTATTTTATATTCAAAAGTAAAAACATTGAACTTGTTGCCATTTTAAATGCATTAGGTGCATTTGGGTTTTGTCCACAAAGAGGACCAGAGGTGTATAATTATAGGGGGTCTAAAGGGGGGTCTAAAAAAAATTTCAACCACACAAAGGTTTTCTTCATTTAGGAAGTGATACATAATTATCTCCTGAGCAAATAACCAAAATTTCAGAAAAATTGAATGTCAGGAATTTTTTAGCCTCACTAGCTCCAACCCCCTTAAGTGATTATCAAATTGCAAATATACGATTTCAGCCGTACTTTTAATTCTTGGATCACGAGTTCGGTTCCGTGCAACAGCAGTACATTTTTAGTGGACACTAAAGTAAGTAAATGTATAACATCGCTATGGGAGTGAATTCGCAACATATTCCTTCGAAAGAATTGCCAAGATGCATCGAAGGTTCATCCATACCAATATATAGCATTTTTATTAAGGTTAGCAAAAAAAAAAAAAAAAAAAAAGGACGACCACCTAGCAGATTTCATCCTTTTCTGGGCTCTTCGTGTTCACTGTAATTATCCACTCCACATTGACACTTTCTTTATCTCTGACTAGATTTATAGATGTATTATAAATCAACTTGAGCGTAATTACCTGCCCTTGAACAACATGGACGGTGTTGACAGACCAGAAATGTGATTTCTGTCTATTTCGGGGTCAGGTTTGGTACATACTCGATGCTGTATGATGCATTGATTAACATTTTAGCTACATACACTTTGCCGTGCCTGTGATGTGTCCTATTCGATCATTATTTTGAAATTGCTTATTGTGACATCTATACATTCCTTTGATCATCGAACCGTGAACGTAAACATGAACGTGAACGTGTACATTTGAAATGAACTGAAATGAACTGAAACCATATTAACATGAACACACATTTCTTACATGAACTTTACCACTTCCGTTTATGCTAAAGTACATAGCATTATCCTTTGCATCGACATTATAGTTTTTTGATGTACTTATTGTGACATGTATGCATTCCTGTGATAATCGAACCGTGAACGTAAACATGTACGTGAACGTGTACATTTGAAATGAACTGATACTTACCCTATTTACCCGTACACATGTCTTATATGAACTTTACCATTCCAATTTCCTCTAAAAGAGCGTTAGCCTCTTCATCGACGCCATCCCCGATCACCAGAGACAATGAAAAGCAGGAACATTTATCATCAACCCCGTTACCCGATAGTGTGTTTGGTTTCAATTTATCCTCGATAATTTCCACACGCCCTACCCTCCAGCAGGGAATCCTAAATCCCCAGGCAGGTCTTCTACCTTTTCCACAACCTACCTTTTCCGAGTCATCTTTCCTGCCCGCCGATCCCAGGAATGCGAAGTTGTCGGATATTGATGTACAGCGGATCGCCATGGCAGTCCGTGTCCACATGTCCAACGACCTACAGACCATACAGCAGAATGTACATCTTGTTGTACAACAGCAGATTGTCCCGCTTGTGGAGAAAGTGGCTAGACTCGAGGCTGAAAATGATGAGCTTCGCCATCAACTAGACGACCTGGAGCAGTACGGGAGGAGAACTCTTGTTCGCTTCTCCGGTTTTCCAGAACAGACGGGAGAGGATACTTCCGCAATCATCCTGAAGGCAGCTGAAGATTGTGGTTTTGACCTCCCCCCACATGCTCTGGAGCGTTCACATCGAGTCGGCAAACCGGACCAGAACAGGGGGGAAACCACGCCAAATCATCGCGCGAATTCTGTGGACGCCACGTTTGCCTTACTCAAGTCAAGTCGGGGGTTTCGCTCCAAAGATACATTCAAGGGCATCTCTGTGAACGAGGACCTTACTAGATATCGCGGTCGACTAGCCTATCTCGCGAGAAACCTAGTTAAGGCCAACCTAATACTACAGACATGGACAACAAATGGTAAGGTTATGATTAAAGACAAATCGTTCAAAATCATTCAAATCCGGCGGGAATCAGAACTTGAACCCTTCGGTCACCAAATGTGATATCACCTAGTCGGAGTCAGCATCGCTGGGCTGAAATTCCGACGGTGATGTGTGTCTATATATAAACACGGGCCCTATGTGCCCTTTCTTCAGTCCATGTCTCGATTTTGTCAGATATCTGATATATATATAGTGTTTATGGGTTATACTAAAGGTGTAATGAACGTATTCTACTCAATCTATGTAGCCAATTATATATATACAGTGTATATATCTATTGTCTTCCCAACTGATAGCCATTTACAAATTTATTGTCATAAAACACGTATTATTTTCTGTACATGTCTCCATTTTACTGAATATACAAAGTATGATATGCGTAAGTTGAATTTCATAAATGTCCAATTCAAATTCAAGCTTACAGGAAACTTTTTTTTCTTTTTCTTTTTCTAACTTGATTGCGTAAATCGTAAACTTACATGCCTCTTAATTTCTTGTTTATTTTACAAAAATATTCCCCAGTTTGTGCTCAAGGCTTTTGTACATAAATAAAGTAGCAAAAACTGTTCATATCCATACAATTTGATACTCCGATATTCAATTGTTGTATCCAACTATAAGTAAATATATTTTTTTCGCAAACGTATTTTAAGCTTGCAATTGTAAACCTATGTATGTGCGTACTTACCATTCTTGTTTATGTTATATACATGTTGTATGTATGTGTGTTTGTAAGCATTGTGTGATAACGTTACCAAATAATTAACAGTATTCACATGACAACGTAGTATACTGTATCTGCAAGCATTGTGTAAGCGAACGTTTGTACATAAGCATATATATATATAGACATGAACGTGAAATTATAGATCTAAAACATGCGTGTATACATACACATTATTATGTTTTACAATCTCGTGTTCATCCACATTTAAATAATGTATTTAGTTTCCATGTTATTAGTTGTGTGCATAATATGTACATTTAACCCATGATATATATTTGGGATGGCTGAGCTTCTCGTGCTGTTAATACGATAAGCATAAAACAACCTTTTTTCTGATCGACCAGAGGTTTGGTATCTTTACGACATTCTAAAATTTGAAAGCTTAAACCTCAGCCATCCTCTGTCTGTGTAGCATACATGTACCCAGGATACAAATAAGTGTATAAAACTTTGAAATATATGTCTATAAATTGAAAATATTATCCTTGTACCTACTCAACCCTTCCCAAGATATACGATGGAAATATTACCCATCGAATTAGTTTTCCGTATCATCCTTCTCTTCCGCTGTCCTACCTATTTACTTTCCTTACACTTACCTCCCCTTCTCCACTACCCACGTGAACAAGCACACTGTAACCTATTTTTTGTTGAGTTACCATGTTTTTGATCTTATCGATGACTTCCAATCATACCATATCCGGACACGAATATTAAGTTTCCTACTATGGTTAACCTCTGTAACTTGAATGCCTATATGTCCTAATCTTTACTGTGTCCGGATAGGTACTTTTTATAACCGTTACTATCATAGATCATGTAACTATTCATACATGACCGGGTCTGTACTTGTGGATATTTTACTTGTATTAATTGTATCATACGTCTTACATTTAGTAAACGTCATGTTACATGCGTCCATTCAGCTTAGACATGACTTTGATACCCAATTTAGGCATGTGCCTCCAAAGTGAAGAGCGTCATTTCTCTTTCCACTACCATGTGTATAACATTAATATTCCTTCAATTATTACTCCTTCTCTCTGGAGACATCGAAAGTAATCCTGGGCCTAGTGATTCCGAATTATCATCCCTTTCCTCATGCTCCTCTAATTTTACAACGTTGTTTGACGACGCCAAGTATTCTTTTGTTCACCTTAACATTCAAAGTATAAAGCAAAAAATTTATATACTCTGCAGCGAACTCCACAAGGTTAGTATACTATCCTTTACCGAAACATGGCTTAGCCCTGATGAGGTAACTTCCGTTTTTGACTTTCCTGGTTTTACTCCCCCTTACTGCTATTGTAGACCGCATAGACAAGGAGGAGGAGTTTCGGTATATATCAGTAACAGTATAGCATCCAAGCGTCGATCAGACCTACAATTACCCTCAGTCGAGTGCGTGTGGGTGCAACTTAACATATCAGGAAAAATAATTATATATGGGACATTTATAGACCCCCTGATGAACCCGTTTCTTCTTGGGACCATATTGCTCATTCTATTGAACTTGCTTTCAACACTGGAATACCTAATATTGTCATAACCGGCGACTTCAATGCAAACTTATTAAACAATAACAACCACTCTGTTCACCTTCGCAATCTACTTACTACATACAACCTTAACCAGAGTGTTGACAGTCCTACCTTCTTTACCGAATCTTCTTCTTCCCTTCTAGATATTGTGTGTGCTAATGATCCGTCCCTTATAAACTTCTGTCATGTCGGCGAAAGCTTCCTAGACCAGTCCATTAGATATATTTGTCCTGTTTATGGCAGCCTCAATATTTCCAAACCAGTCCAATCATATTTCAAACGTAATATCTGGCTTTATAATCTTGGTGACTACGACGACTACAGAGACAAACTTTCTAAAACTGACTGGGACAGCATTCTCGACATTCATGACGTAGAAAAAAGTACTAATTTACTAACTGACATTATGCTTAAGACGGTTAGAGAATATATACCAAATAAGATTTTAACTGTAAGAAGCAACGCTCCTGTATGGCTAAACAATACTATAAGGAAATTGATTCGTAAAAGAAAATACTTTCATCGGAAAGCAAAGAAATCTGGTAAAATAGACGATTGGGCTATATTTAGAAAATATAGAAATACATGTATCAACGCCATTCGCAATTCCAAACGAAATCATTTTAACAAACTCTGTGATAAACTTAACCATAGTAATAATACTGGTGCTACGGAATGGTGGAAAATTATCAATAGTTTTATGTCCAACTCCAAAAGGAAAAGCGACATTCCTCCTATTTCTGACAATAACGATATTTTACTTGACGACCTGGATAAGGCAAACGCTTTCAACACTTTTTTCTCTTCACAATCTACTATTGATGACACTTACATTGACCCCCTGTATTAAGCCAGTCTCATACACATATACTTTCTGATATTGTATTATCTCGCCAGGACGTTCTTGATGCTATACATTCCCTCGACACGAAGAAAGCCTCTGGTTCCGACCTTGTAAGTCCACGTTTGATTAAGGAAGCTGCCGATATTTTAAGCTATCCACTACAAGCAGTATTTAACCTTTCGCTCACTGCATGTATATTCCCATCATGTTGGAAAATTGCTAATGTTACACCAGTATATAAAAAAGATGACCCATCTGCTTTATGTAATTATCGACCCATATCACTACTGTCAATTGTTGGTAAAATGATGGAACGATGCGTATATGTTTACAACTATCTCGTTGACAAGTCCCTACTAACACCCTGTCAGTCTGGTTTCAGATCCGGCGACTCCACTATTAATCAACTCGTATCTATTGCTAATGATATCTTCTCCGCGTTGGATAAAGGTAAAGAAATCAGAATGGTATTTTGTGATATAAGCAAGGCCTTTGACCGGGTTTGGCATCTTTCTAAAATAAGATCGTTGGGTATCACAAGAAATCTTTTTACTTGGTTCACGGATTACTTAAAAAATCGTTGTCAACGTGTTATTATAAATGGTAAGCAATCTTATTTAGCATATATCACAGCAGGAGTTCCTCAGGGATCAATTTTAGGACCATGACTATTTTTAATTTTCATAAATGATATTGTTCATGACATCCATTGTAATATAAAGCTATTTGCTGACGATACGTCTCTATATGTCGAAGTTGAGTCACCGGGTCTGGCCACAAATCAGTTAAATAACGATCTAACCAAAATTCATGAGTGGTCTCAAACATGGCTTGTAAATTTTAATCCTAACAAAACTGTTACAATGACTGTAAGTAAGAAACTTGACATACCTATCCATCCACCCCTGATCATGAATAACATGTCCCTAACTGAAGTAACGTGCCATAAACACCTCGGTATATCAATATCTGCTAACGGGAGTTGGACTGACCATATCCAATATTAACTAGTAAAGCCTCTAAAAAACTTAGTTTATTTAGAAACCTCAAATTTAGTATTGACAGGAAGTCTCTTCAAACTATTTATTATACTTTCATTAGACCCCTATTAGAATATGGTGATATTGTATGGGACAACCTAACTCTAGGCCAAAACCAGATTCTTGAAAATATACAGCTAGAAGCAGCTAGAATCATGACTGGTGCAACTAAACTCACAAGCCACGCTAGACTTTATGTAGAAACCGGTTGGGACCCCCTTAGTGCTCGCAGGAGAAAGCATAAAATTATTCAATTTCACAAGATTGTTCATGGTCAGTGCCCTCCTTATCTGAAAAACTTCCTACCTTCTCGTCAATCTGATATTCATACTCATAACACAAGAAGAGCTAATAATTTCTGTCAAATAAACTGTCGAACATAACTCTATAAAGATTCTTTTATACCCTCTTCTGTTGATTTATGGAACACACTTCCTGAAAACATCAAATTCAATCCGTCCATAACTAACTTAAAAACATTCCTTAACTTCGACACTCTTTCTGCTCACTCTGTCCCTCAGCACTATTACCACTGCAGAAGCAGACACGGCCAGATCCATCTTGCACGTCTAAGAATGAATTGCAGCTCATTGAATACTCATCTGTTCGCTCAAAACTTAGTTGATAGCCCTATGTGTTCGTGTAATCTTCCTCCTCCATTGTGCCAATTACCGGCTGCTTAGACTTCGATGTTTTAATCGCCTTCCTCCTAACTATAATGTTAACTTTTTACTCTATGGTAGTCCAGAATTCCCTGTTCAGTTCAACGAAGTTATTTTTGATTGTGTTCAAAGTTTCATCATTCAATCTAAACGTTTCTGAAATTACCATTGTCTTTATGCTAGAAATCCTATTTATCGTCACGATACTTATATACACTTTGTATGGCGCAGATTTCGTTAAGATTTTGTGTTTGTATAAGTCCTAATACTTATATCATATAGTGTAAGTACATATTTGTTATGAACTCTGATGATAAATAACCAGTGTTTGTTCCATTCTTGCATTTTTGATGCCAACCCCGATGCCACCAAGTAATCCCCAACCCAACCCCTGCACCCGTTCTTTTTCTCTTCCCTGCACATTTTATATATATATAAATAAATATATATGACAAATGATAATAATATTTTGTCAATATCAGTCCATGGCCTATATCTACATCAGGAGACGGATTAATATAAGCACCAAGTACTTGTTTCTGTATCCTTATATTTGTATTATTTGTATGTACCATTGCTATAACCAAATAAAATACAGTTTAAACCAACTTGAGGTACATTCATACCAAACAGTTACAGATAAATTGATGAATATAAAGATGGGCACCATATAAAATGAACATATTTGATATATACTGTACCATATTTCCATATGCACAAATGTCAATGAATCTTTTCAATAACCAGACATAGAACATTTGGATA
>NW_022981093.1:0-11018 GCF_902652985.1 Pecten maximus
GAATAAATCGGTACTAAGTGTTAACGTTTAGAACTTTTTTAAACCATTTATATTAGACCCACGCTAAAATATAATGATGTCATTTTTGAAAATTACACCCTTGCTGCAAGTAGAAAAAAACACAGACTTTCCTTCATGCAGGAACTGCACTTTATATGTACTTTTATCTGGCTGTGACAATCGTGATGAACCCAATGTAAATTTGCTCAAATGTACTGCTGAGTTTGTCAGTGTTTCACATAGATTTCAACATATATAATATATCATTAAGAAGATCATCAGTTACGACTATACTTCCATATATAATGTAACACACCTTTTGCATAATGTTATTTTGTTATATCGACAATTGCTTATTAAGGACAATCTTATAATGAAATTCAAAACCTCAATTTGGATATTTCTGTTTCCTCATTACATGTATAATCATTCATACAGTGTACAATTTAATAAAGATCATGCGAAATCCTTAAATTACTCACTCATTAACCAACTATTGCAAAATGCATGTAAAATATTGAATCGACCAACACTTCATAATCTGCGAAATTTTTTTAATCATCTTAACTATGAAAATCAGAATGCAGCGTCCATGACTTGCCCCAAAACTCGTGGGGTGATGACTGATGACTGATGAGCCAATATGGGCATTTTGGTCTGTATCCCATCAGAGAAGGGAGTCGTGTCATGGATGCTGGATTCGATGATCTCAAAAATGATACATTTGTTTCAAGACATAGTTAATACTTTACACAATTTAAATAACAAGTCTTAAAATAGTGTCCTTACTTTCAAACTAACATCTCATATCAATGTAAACATTCTTTGCTTCATTGAACTTTGAAATTTCAAAATCCCAAAATACTATATACATATATTCAGTGTTACCTTTATAGGAGAAAACTAATATAGGTTATGGCTGTTGTTCAATTCTATTTGTAAATGAAATAAAGTTTGCTGACATTGAAATAGCACAGCTGATGTTAATTTTCACCGTTTTGGAAAGATACCAATATCCAAAGCAGATATTAACATTAAAGACAAAGTGTAGGCTATCAAGTCCGCAGAAATCTGATTATTTAGGTTCTGACCTACAGATGTATCGATGTCATTAAGTTGAAATTGTATGTCAGATATAGTACAGTCCGTCCTTAGCTCTACTTCCGGCGCGCCAATGTTTGTATCGTCAATAGTAGTAATGGTAACGAAGAAATAATTAAAAAATATTAGGCTTACCATCATCTTCAGATGCCCAAGGTTAAGAGCACTAAGCTACACTACACTTATAAATATGCAGTCGTACCATTATCAGTCTTTAAAGGTTCCAAGCATCACTAACAAGGGGGGGTATAGTATTTGTAGTGTCAGACGTTTTCAATAATATGCGGACAATTTTCCAAACGTTTCTGTGGTTCGATTCAGAGTAACGATCTTAAATACCATTTGCGTCCTCATAGAACTTTGTTTTAATAAGGTTTTTAGATTATTTAAATGATTACGTTTTTTGAATTTTTGCCATGTTTCCAATAGAACGGTTAGATTTTAATTTATTCAATAGTGTCTTTCTTTTGTCCTTATTTCTTTCCGAAATTAGTAATAAAACCATGGCTTGGCTTTAGGTCGGGTTGTAATAATTTTGGTTAGTATGCACTCCCTAGTAGCTATTTTCGAGTATTTTTCTATAAACTGTTCACACGACATCAGGGGTGTTTAACTAGTCAGTTCTGTCTAATCTATTATTTAAAAAGTTTATAATTAGCCTCGCTGTAGCATCATATAGTCGTTCGTACGTCCTTGTAGGAGCAGTCCCTAGAATCAATATACAGTCGTCGCTTTATGGACAAATAAATCATCCTCATTGTCAATTACGTCATAAAGGCTCGCGTGTAACAAAGAGTCGAATCGTGTCAAATATGGTAGTGCTCGTGCGTCCAATGCGTATCGGTTTATCAATTACCTTAGTCAGGTGAAATGAGTAGATAATGTCATATATTACATGGTGTTTTCTACAGTTACGGGAGGCCGTCCTTAAATGACCTTAGCTGTTAATAGGACGTTAAATAAAATAAACCAAACCAAACCAAACAGTTACGATATCAACATTTATATCACCAACAATTTACAATATGAGGAGTTCCTTGGATAGCTAGAGAGTTATAAATGATTCCATAGGGATTGTGTGTTATTCGGAGGTCTATACAAATTACACAAAAGATATTTCTTATTTGGAAAAAGGATCTCCGTCCAAATAACTTCATCCACCAGAAATTCTGAGTAAGCCCTACGTCGGTGCATGAGAGACTGGATGTGTACACAGCTATCACTCTGTCAGAGTAAAGGGTATTGTAGTATGAGGTATTTATGATGTCTTTGACTGTTCTATTTCCTTCATAACTCTAAGTACGAGCTCTTCCTGCCACTGTTGGCCTACTACCTGTACTCCCACCGGTAAACCTTCGGACCCTTCAGTTACCTGGTAAAATAATACAACATACGAAATCATTAAACAATGATATAAATCCATTTCTTAATTGTTTATTTAACTACACAAACTCATACACAAAGAAGAAGAAAAAATATGTAGAAAGTAGAGACATAAAAAGGATTAAGTCACAAATCAAAATACTTGTTTATTTTAAAACGGTATGGCTTGCTTGGATGTCTATCGTTAAAATTCGATCTGTAACAAACCTTTTTGATTGTTTTCTCGAACAAAGTGTTCTGTGGGTAGTTCTTCATATCCTCAACATCGGACGCAGATACTGAAGTCACTGGGAGGCACCCGGCGGGGTAATTAAGAAAGTTGTAAGTAGGAGCGTACATACCACCACCTATAAAACATGTGCTAAATACTAATATTTATTTCAATTTAAGTATGCAATTACATGTAACATGTGTAATTTCCCACATGTAATTACGTAATAATTACATGTACATTGTAATTACATGTACATGTATTCATTTTCGATTGAAAACACCAAAACAAAACATTTCAAGGTGAGCTTGCGAATTGAGACATTTTTCGGTCAACTTCTTCAAGGCTCGGAATCAGTCCGAAGTTGGACTGCATTAGCCAAGGATACTTACCAAACGTTTTGTCTAGGTTTCCATATGGAGGAGCGACGAAGCCAAAAGATGGACATATAACTATGTCTAGCTTCTGACGTGTCCAGGCATCGTAAAACTCTTCTCGATATTGCTGAAAAGAAAATATTTTTATTTGAAAAGAGACAAAGAACCATAGTATTCATTATTTGATAAAAGAGTGTCCAAAGACGTGCTCCAAGCTTATCAAATCTATTCGAAATAAAAGTTACTCTGAAAGATTGATTGAATTAGGATTACCAACATTTGAGTACAGAAGACTACGGTGTGACATGATGAAGGTCTACAAAATCCTGAACGACATCAACATGTGTGACAAAAACACTCTATTTACACGAGAAACTAGCTATAAAACAATCTAGGTTAGATCCACAAAAGAACATCTCACAAAGAGTGATAAACCAATGCTTTTTTTTACTTGAAAAAAGTCGTTTCATCAGAAACATTAAATAAATTTAATTAACTCACTAAATAAGCTTTGGCAAAACATTAAATAAATCTAATTCTTCACTAAATAAGCTTTGGCAAAACATTAAATAAATTTAATTCTTCACTAAATAAGCTTTGGCAAAACATTAAATAAATCTAATTCTTCACTAAATAAGCTTTGGCAAAACAAACCTGTAAAGTTTAAATCTGTTTGTTACTCAAATATCTATTTTATAGACTTTGATGTCTTTTACGTTACTGTCTTTGACGTTCTATTTATATAACAAAGTTCACATAATCTATTCGTACATATACATATATTACCATTTTTAACCAACTTTTTTTATCATAATGATCTTAATATACAATACGGATGCTTTTAAAAATGACAAATTTTATCTGATTTTAACTTACAAAATAAAACATGTTAGTATATTGTTTGGCCCTAAATGACCCTAGTTGTCGATGGGCCGTAAAACATAAACAAACAAACAAACAAACTCTACGACAGTTAACAAATACATGTATAGGAAATACCACTGCTATATTGTTAAAGGCTTATGTTTGGACATGTCATGTTCGCCAGTGGTAGAAATATCTCCGTTTTTGTTATGATCCAAATCAATCGAAGTACTCCAACACAAAATATTAGATTGCTAATCACTTGAACAGATATTTATGTGACGACATGGATACGGACGAAAAATATGAAGTCGCAAAAAATGTAGTCTGTAGTGCTGTTCTTACCCCGACTTGAGAGTTCAGTTTCCACCACTCATTCACAGATCTACAAATATATATCATTATAATTTCGTATAATAAGTATTGTAACGTACAACTAAGTTTTTAAAATAAAAGGGAACATTTCGTTGGTTATTCAACCGGTATCAACTTCAGGAGAAAAGCAAATACTGAAAAGACGAACATACCTACATCCTATCATAGATCTAATCAGCTGCGCGTGCATCTTGTCCTGGAATGAAGAATCAATTTTGGTTATTATGTACTCAGTTAGTTAATTGTCAATTAATCAATATTGCCTTTTGATAAGGTCGATACATAGTATATTATATTTCCAGGTTAATAAAACCATGCATTAACCGAAATCAAAAAGCTATAGTAGTTTTATTATAAAATGACTTTTGATTTCTTAATAATTATGTAATGAATGTAAGTATCACTTGCAAATGTGATGATAGAGACTGACTTGTTTCAAAAGCGTGCAAGATATTTACACGGTTAGGCAATACCAAGTGGCAGTATTTCATAATCAATTTATTTTTAGAAACACCCAGTCAACCAGCATTTTTTACCAGGATTTGCTTTTTTTCACGGCCAGTCAATATGATTTTTTTTTTCATTAAAAATCACGTGACACTATTTTAATCTATCAGACAGTGTGCAAATATTCTGATTGCAATAACGGTACGGAGCATTCTTATCCCCTCACTACACCGATAGAAACACATTAGTTTTACTCATTCACCGGAAGTACTATATATATCACTATTGCATGAAAACATACGTTGTAAAGCCATCCGGCCAAACTCGCGAGAAATTGACGAACGGGGATTGGCTGACTAATGCTGAACATCATCATCTTCATACTGGGGTCAACTACGTCATCTTTCCTAAAATAGAACACGGACTACATTTTTTTTGTGATGTTGATAGCTTGTACAAGACACACAATATGTTAACCATGGCTTATAACAGTTAGGAAAATATATTGTTAGTGTGCTTCAAACTAAATATTAAAGAGTAGTTTATATGATAATTGATGATAGTCAATCAAGAATTTAGTTTATAACTTTTTGCTTTTAGTCAGCATCCGACTCTGCCCTTATTGCTCTACTTACATATATTCTGCTATAGTCTGGCCTCCATCGCCATTCATCAGTTTCATATACAACTTTGATATGACTTGTGGTATCCTAGGTGGCGCGAACTCTACAACCTACAAAAATAAAAATAAAATATGATAAAATCATCTCGAGCCCGACATTGTCAAAGAAAACCATTAGACTGAACACTTAGCAATACTGTATAGATTATTATTTTGGCGAGCTCAATTTTAGCGCAAAACCTTGATTAACACGGATTAGCGGAATGGTAAATTAGCACACCGCTAAAGTCTGACATAACAAACATAGTATAATACACTACCATTTGCGCAATCTAAATTTAGCGAAATTCTTTCAGCGCGAAAACCGTTGAAATAAGATAACCATAGAAATATGTACGTCTACAGTAATGATCGAACTCTAACACAAGTTAGGTACCGTGTGTCCTCTCCTTTTCAGTGCCTCCTTTGTGATTAGGACTGCTCGCCTGCAGGATGGAACGGGGTCTAAATATCCATGGCTTGTGTAGTATCCGATACGGAGACGACGGGTGTCGGTGAACTCCTGACAAATAGAAATTGATGTAAACGCCATTTTATTTACAGTTAATCAATAAATACAAATTCAGTGTCGGTAGCCTTCTAGTGAAGACGTATTTTTATCATTCAAAAAATTTGTAGCATTAAGCCTATTTAAGGAAAATTAAACTCCGAACAGTTAAAATTACATATGTGCCTAGAAATATTTATTCATTCTGGGTTTTATAGTCTTAACTTTCCTGTCTGCAGAAATACCTTCTCCTGGAATGGAATAGGAGGAATAGACGGGTCCAGTTTGAAATGAAGGGGCGTCAGGATGGCCCTCATCAGCAACACTACACCATCCACGTCACGTGCCATCGGACCTCCCGTTCCAAGAACTTAACACAAAAGACATATAATACATGTGACTGTAAAGGTTTTAATGTGTTGACTAAAATAATCGTACGACCTCTTAAGTCTATACCCAATATTGTATAATTAATATTCAAGCGCCCCAGTGATCAAGTAATTACAGCCATATTTTTCAGTGAAAGTCAGCGATTTCATTCCGATTTCATAATCCAGCAAGAAAAGGTGTTTTGATGGGATTGGAAAAACACACACAAGAAAAAAATCCAACAGGAACTCCAGTGATGCCAGGCAAGCAGTCTAGAGGTGCGCAACAGCTTTTAAATCATTTGCAAATTTGTGTAAATTTTAATTAAAGAACGCTCTCGATTTATAGACTTTCATTCTATGTGGCTTGGGGATATGTCATGACTATATTGAATGGAGATGCTTGCGTTATCGTCCCGATCAGTTATGATGATCAATATTAAATGACCAGTTTTGGGTGTACCTCCTTTGCAATCACCAAACAACCTAATAAGGCAGCATTCTTTAGTTCTAGAACAAGGAAAATGCTATCATCTCAGAACTTCCAATTTCGTCATATTCCAAGAGCGTAGAAAACATAAGAATATCAATGAGAGAACCATCGGGCTATCGATATATAACGTGTGGTGAAATAAATGAATGGTAGCTGTTTAGACTTACCAATATTTTGTGGTTTTGTTAAACTTCGCATTCCTTTGGTACTGCAAAGTAAAACACCATATATATATCATTCGGAATACTCCTTAAGATTACAGTCTTAACTCATTTTCCTTTCAATACTATTTGATACGTAATGTGATTTTTCACCAAATATCTTCACGAACTTTTTTTCTAAGGTATCATCTTTGCCATTATTGTCAATTTTGATTGGAGACTTTCTCCAAAAGATACTTGATGAAATCTTGAGCGATGTCGAACTAAAATATCGTTTCAGCAAACAATAATGTTTCATTATTTGAGAGAACGCGCTCCCCGCGGTAACGTACACGCCTCACGGCCAAGATATACAAGTGTCCCTACCTTAACCGTCCGTATGTGGGCTTCAGTCCGGTGACACCACAGAAATGACAAGGTATCCGAATACTCCCGGCAATGTCAGATCCGAGCCCTAGAATAGAAGCTCCTGAGGCAAGGATCGCTGCCTCCCCACCGGACGAACCACCAGGGGTACGGGAGGAGTCGTGAGGATTGAGTGTCTTACCGTAGATAGGATTGGAGCAATCAAAACTGTACAATACATTTTGGAATAATCTTACAGCGAGAAGGTTTGCATGAAAATTCATAATATGTTAAGAGGCCCATAAATGATGATGCAGTATAATGCATTTCTGTCCTTCTCAATCAAACTCTCAATTTGCACAAAAGATACACAAGGTATTATCGCTTGTCAGTTTGGTTTGGTTTAGTTTTATTTGTTTAACGTCCAATTACCTTAGCTGTTAATAGGACGCTAAACAAATAAAACCAAACCAAACTGACAAGTGATAATACCTTGTGGGTCTTTTGTGCAATTCTTTGAGTTTACAGGTGGTAACCACTTCTGGTGGCACTTAGTACCTGATGTTTGCCGTAACCTGTATGCCACGTTTAGATTAATTTGAATCGTGACACGCTTTATAATAAACACATGCACTTGAAAATCTTTTGAAATCCAATATTAAAAATTAGGGACTGTATCAAAATATGGATCTATGGCACCTCCCAATCCAGATTTTAACATTTCGCTCGGCCTACTTTAGTAGCATCCTAACTACTAGCGCTTCAGATCCGTAGTATTACTGACAGTACTAGAAAGATGAAATAGCTGTTTGAATCAGTTAGATCATTTTCAGCTCTTCTGTAACAAATTCTCAATTGTATTGAAATGTGTTAATATCTTGTGTGGACTTAGTCGTGGAGTATAAAATGAACTTAACGTTTATTAACAACACATATTAGGGTCTCAGTTTTACATTGACGACCAAAAACACATACGTACCTCAACATAGTCTGCGGGACGTTTGTTCTCACAAATGGAATAGCTCCCTGCTCTTTCAGTACCTTCAAAATAAAATCAGAAGATTGCATCCAGTTAGGTAAAACAAAATCATGTCCAAATGTTGGGGTAATTCTTCAATATTGAGCATACAGATGGTCACATCATCTTTTTATGGGGATTGTTGAATCTAAAAACAACTCTACTATTTTGTTGATGAAACCCACTTCTTCATTGCAACCTTCATTAAATTAACAAAGCTGTTGATAAAAAAGCACGCGCAATTACATTATTGGAGGCAGATAGATGTATGCCTTTCGTCAGATGTAGATAAATTGATAAATTATAAATGATGCTATACAGAAAGGATTGGTGGGGTTCTAGTAGATGAAGGGAAAGATGATGATGAATTGTTTCAAACGGAAAAGAACGCTAGGATATGAAGCCGGTGAGGGAGTTGGCAAGGAAAACCATGGGCTTCGTCGAAATTGTGTTTTCCAAAGAAAACACTACCTGGATGAGTACAGCGTCATCAGGCGCCGGCTGTCCTATCAACGAAGCAACTCCGACTGTCGCATCCTGGCCCTGGCAACACACAATTATACTATATCAATGGATTCTTATATAACAGAAGAAAGATGAAACATATTTCGGTTATTTTATATGGTTGCTTTCTTCTCAATGATTGTTTATTACTGATAAGCATGTATAACCCAAATGAGATAAAATCGAAAATAAATCATGAGTCGTTCGGGAATCCCGTTCTTTCAAAGAACTGGCTGCTTTAGGTGCATACATATTTTTCTTACCTTGAAGTAATAATTTTCCTTGACACTGACTGGAATTCCATGGAGAAGTTTCTTATTTTCTTTTTGTGTATCACGCGATTCTGCTAACTCCTAGAAATGAAAGGCTCAGATTGTCCGTCATAATACATTGTCATAAAGGTATGTGTTGTACTGCGTACAATACATTGTCATATATATGTGTGTTGTACAGATAAACAATGCCAGCATACTTGTTACTTTCAAACAGTTTGCTTGAAAATGAAATCAGTACATCGACCCATAATATACGTTAACGAACACTTTTCCACAATAAGATTTTTAAAGGGTAAAATTGAATCGAAATTCGATCAAAGTTAAATTAAATTAAGCAATACAACCAACCACTGCTTCAAAGATAGGTTCTGTGATAAAATTCAGTTTGTCGTTTTCTTGGATTGCCTGAAATAAAGAAAAATAATGTTAAAATACTGTACATGTGTGGAATCATCAGTACTCATGTCAACACATTAACGGGGGTTGTTGAAACAGAATAACAATATCTTCACACAAACATTTTAAAACTCACATTAGACTGTGGTTTCAATGACACTATCGAATTCTGATTTCGAAAAACTATTTCAGTACATTTTGTGAAGTCAAGTATACTTCTAAATGTAATGCTTAAGCATGATACAGAAAAGTATTTTTCGACGAAAATGTTATTTTGTTGCCTCTTCAATTAAATAAATACTTTTCTAGATGTATCTCGTTAAATTAATCAAATGATATTCATTAAGATGATATAAAGAATTGTGTATATGTGAGGCAAAAATATATATACATTCACATTATATATACAACAACGCCATAGCAAGTGTCATCAAAATGATCTGAACACATATATTCTATAGGAATATAATTTAATATGGACTCTTAACCATGAAAAATATGTCATGACAACCTACATGTGCTAAGCTGGTGCCGGTGTCATGTGGGATTTGTATCCCCCATAGGATAAGTACCCGGATACCAAAACAGGCCATAGGATTAGTATCCGGGTACAATATTTGGCCATAGGATAAGTATCCGGATACAATAAATGGCCATAGGATAAGTATCCCCCCCATAGGAATTGTATCCCCCCCTAAAATTTATCATAAGGTAACAATGTAAGAATTTTGGAAATGTTTTTTTTTACCGTTAAACTGCTTTAAAAGGTTGGAAAATAAAGTATTATCAGATAATTTCATTTTTTTTTTCTCTTTCACTATTCAATAAAATTGATGAATTATTTCAAAACTGTTAAAAATCATTTGAATTGTTGATCAACCCTGATATAGTCACTGAAGCAGTAATAATTGAAACTTATACTGAATATAAAGTCTGCCCTGTACGTGTCACCTGGGGAAAGGTAAACCTGTTAGATGGCCCCAGGGAATATCTGTCATAGTGGACAGAGTGTTGTTTTAATCATTATTACCTATCACCTGTTCACCTATGTAGATGTTGGAGTGGGGTAAAAGAATATATCATTAAGTCATTCTTAAAAAGAACCTAAAACAACCAACATGAACTTTGAATTCATCAACCAAATCACAGATTTTCTTCTGGGTCCCACTGAAAAGAGGAAATAAATCATGATCTATGTGCTGTATAAAGATGTGTGCTTTTAAATCACTCAAGTGATCATTACTTTAAATTTTGAGTTTCATTTCTAGTGAATTAAAGAATTGGCTTGTTATTATGTATTTAGGACATTTTCAAATGACACAAATATATGTTCTATCCAAAATTGTTAAAAATGTTCAAAGTCTGAAGAATTGCATATAGATGCAATATGAAATAGTGATAACACATGTTATCAAGTTTTTCTTTTTCTTTAAGTATTACTTCGTTCGTTAGGATCGTATTCAACAATTTCATCATATGTAATAATGAATCAAAGTTAAACATACATTGCACACTACTTTCATTGCTTATG
>NW_022981094.1:0-10994 GCF_902652985.1 Pecten maximus
TGAAAATTTTCATTTTTTTTCACATTTCGGCGTTGGAGGATTCTGCATCGTTTGCAACTATTGGAAAATCCGCCAGAAGCATGAAAACAAAGGCAAAATATCAAAAATATCGAAAAAATCACGTTTAATACGTAATTTTTCAAATTTTTTTCGAAAATATTCATTTTTCCCAAATTTCTCGGGGTTTGGAGGGTTCCACATATGTTTTCCCCTACGGGAAACCCCGGCCGAAGCTTGAAAATACCGCAAAAAATCAAAAATACAGAAAAAAACACGTTTCCACGAATTTTCATCTTTTTTTCGAAAATTTTCATTTTTTCCACGATTTTCTCGGGATTTCGAGGATTCTGCATATGTTTGCACTATCGGAAAACCCAGCAGAAGCATGAAAACACCGCAAAATATCAAAATACCGAAAAAAAGCATGTTTTATGAAATTTTCATTTGTTTTTTTTTAGAAAATTTTTCATTTTTTCATGATTTCTCGGGGGTTGGATAATTCTGCATCTGTTTGCACATTGGAAAACCCGCCGAAATCACGAAAACAAACCCCAAAATATCAAAAATATCGAAAAAATCACGTTGTTCTACGAAATTTTCATTTCTTTTTCGAAATTTTTCATTTTTTCACGATTTTCTCGGGATTTCGAGGATTCTGCATATGTTTTGCACTATCGGAAAACCAAGCAGAAGCTTGAAAGCACCGCAAAATATCAAAATACAGAAAAAATAACGTTTTTCACGACATTTTCATTTGTTTCACGATTTCTTTGGGTTTGGAGGTTCTGCATATGTTTGCACTATTGGAAACCCCGGCCGAAGCTTGAAAACACCGCAAAATATCAAAAACAGAAAAAAATCAACGTTTTCCACGAAATTTTTTATTTTTTTCGAAAATTTTCATTTTTTCACGATATTTCGGCGTTTGGAGATTCTGCATCTGTTTGCACTATTGGAAAATCCGCCAAAGCATAAAACACGGCAAAATATCAAAAATATCGAAAAAAATCACGTTAATACGTAATTTTCAATTTTTTCGAAAATTTTCATTTTTTCCACGATTTGTCGGGGTTTGGAGGATTCTGCTATGTTTGCACTACTGGAAAACCCGGTCGAAGCTTGAAAACACCGCAAAAATATCAAAATCACGAAAAAATCACGTTTTTTCACGAAATTTCATTTTTTTTTTCGAAATTTTCATTTATCACGATTTCTCGGGATTCGGAGGATTCTTCATATGTTTCCACTATCGTCAACCCAACAAAGCTTGAAAACACGGAAAAAATATCAAAAATACAGAAAAAATCACCTTTTTAAAAACGAAATTTTTCATTTTTTTCACGATTTCTCAGGGTTTGGAGGTTTCTGCGTAGTTGCACTATTGGAAAATCGCCAGAAGCATGAAAACCCAAAATATCAAAAATAACGAAAACAACACGTTTTCTCACGAAATTTTCAAATTTTTTTGAAAATTTTCATTATTCACGATTTGTCGGCGTTTGGAGTATTCTACATATATTTTGCACTACTGGAAAAACCCGGTCGAAGCTTGAAACCACCGCAAAAATATCAAAAATCACGAAAAATCACGTTTTTTCACGAAATTTTTCAGTTCTTTTCGAAATTTTCATTTTATCACGATTTCTCGGATTCGGAGGATTCTTCATTTTTCCCTACGTCAAAAACCACAGAAGCTTGAAAACACCGAAATAATCAAAAATACAGAAAAATCACCTGTTTTAATACGAAAATTTCATTTTTTTTTTCACGATTTCTCAGGGTTTGGAGGTTTCTGCGTATGTTTTGCACTATTGGAAAATCGCCAGAAGCATGAAACACGGCAAAATATCAAAACTAACGAAAACATCACGTTTTTCACGAAATTTTCAAATTTTTTGAAAATTTTCATTTTTTCACGATTGTGTCGGCGTTTGGAGTATTCTACATATGTTTGCACTACTGGAAAACCCGGTCGAAGCTTGAAAACACCGAAAATATCAAAAATCACGAAAAAATCACGTATTTCACGAAATTTTCATTTCTTTTCGAATATTTAATTTCTTCACGATTTCTCGGGATTTGGAGATTCTTCATATGTTTGCACTATCGGCAAACCCAGCAGAACCTTGAAAACACAGCAAAATATCAAAAATACAGAAAAAATTTTCATTTTTTCACGATTTGTCGGGGTTTGGAGGATTCTGCATATGTTTGCACATTGGAAAACCGCCAGAATCACGAAAACACGGCAAAATATCAAAAATATCGAAAAAATCACGTTTTATACGTAATTTTTAATTTTTTTTCGAAAATTTTCATTTTTTTCACGATATTTCGGCGTTTGGAGGATTCTACATATGTTTACACTACTGGAAAACCCTGCCGAAGCTTGAAAACAACCGCAAATATAAAAATCACGAAAAAATCACGTTTTTTTTCCGAAATTTTCATTTTATCACGATTAGGTTGGAGGTTTCTTGCGTATGTTTGCACTATTGGAAAACCGCCAGAAGCGAAATTTTCAAATTTTCCAGTATGCAAACATATGTAGATCCTCCAAACGCCGAAATATCGTGAACACGGCAAATATCAAAAATATCGAAAAATCACGTTTTTATACGAATTTTCATATTTTTTTGAAAGTTTTCATTTCTTCACGATATCTCGGGGTTTGGAGGATTTTGGCATATGTTTGCACTATCGGAAAACCCAGCAAAGCTAGAAACACCGCAAAATATCAAAAATACAGAAAAAATCACCTTTTTCACGAAATTTTCATTTTTTTTTTCGAAAATATTCATTTTATCACGATTTCTCTGGGATTTGGAGATTATCATCAGTTTGCACTATCGGCAAACCAAGCAGAAGCTTGAAAACACCGCAAAATATCAAAAATAGAGAAAAAATCACCTTTTTCACGAAATTTTCATTTTTTTTCAACGATTCTCAAGTTTGGAGGTTTTCTGCTTATCTTTGCACTATTGAAACCCGGCCAAAGCTTGAAAACACTGCAAATATCAATAATACAGAAAAATCACGTTTTCCCACGAAATTTTCATTTCTTTTTCGAAAATTTTCATTTTTAACACACGATTTCTCGTGATTTGGAGGATCTGCATATGTTTGCACTATTGGAAAACCCGCCAGAAGCTTGAAAACACCTCAAAATATCAAAAATACAGAAAAAATCACCTTTTTCACGAAATTTTCATTTTTTTTCACGATTTCTCAGGGTTTGGAGGTTTCTGCGTATGTTTGCCTATTGGAAAACACGCCAGGAGCATGAAAACAGTGCAAAATATCGAAAAAAATCGCGTTTTTCACGAAATTTCAATTTTTTTTCGAAAATTTTAATTTCTACACATTTTCGGGATTTGGAGAATTCTGCTATGTTTGCACTATCGAAATCCCAGCAGAACTTGAAAACCCGCAAAATATCAAAAATTAGAAAAAATCCTTTTTCACGAAATTTTCATTTTTTTCACGCTTTCTAGGGTTTGGAAGTTTCTGCGATATGTTTGCACCTATTGAAAACCCGCCAGAAAGCATGAAAATACTGCAAAATATCAAAAATATCGAAAAAATCACGTTTTCCACGAATTCATTCTTTTTCGAAAATTTTCTTTTTTCACGATTTCTCGGGGATTTGAAGGATTCTGCATATGTTTTGCCTTATCGAAATCCCAGCAAAGCTGAAAACACGCAAAATATCAAAAATATAGAAAAATCACTTTTCACATTTTCATTTCTTACGAAATTTTCATTTTTTTCCACGTTTCTAAGGGTTTGGAAGTTTCTTGTGCCTATTGCAAACACGCCAGAAGCATGAAAACATGCAAAATATCGAAAAAAATCGCGTTTTTACGAAATTTTAATTTTTTTCAAATTTTAATTTCTCAAGTTTCTCGGGATTTGAGCAATTCGCTAGTTTGCACTATCGGAAAACCCAGCAGAAGCTGAAAGCACCGCAAAATTCAAAAACAGAAAAAAATCACCTTTTTCACGAAATTTTCATTTTTCAATTTTCCACGATTTCTCAGGGTTTGGTATGTTTGCGTATGTTTGCCCTATCGAAAAACCCGCAGAAGCATGAAATACTGCAAAATCAAAATATCGAAAAAATCACCTTTTTCACGAAATGTTCATTTTTTTTTCACGATTTCTAGGGTTTGGGTAGGTTCTGCGTTGTGTTTGCCACTATTGGAAAAACCACGCCAGAAGCATGCAAAACAGTGCAAAATATCGAAAATATAGAAAAAATCACCTTTTTCCACGAAATGTTTCATTTTTTTCACGCTTTCTAAGGGTTTGGAAGTTTCTGTGTGCACTATTGCAAAACACGCCAGAAGCATAAAACAGTGCAAAAATATCGAAAAATCGCGTGTTTTACAAATTTAATTTTTTTTCGAAAATTTTAATTTCTTTCACGATTTCTCGGGATTTGGAGAATTCTGTGCCTATGTAAATCACTATCGGAAACCAGCAAGCTGAAAGCACCGCAAATAGCAAATACAGAAAAAAATCATTTTTCACGAAATATTTCATTTTTTTTATCACCGATTTCTCGCGGTTTGAGGTTTGTCCCAATTGAAAAACCTGCCAGAAGCTGAAATACGCAAAATATCAAAAATACAGAAAAAATCAACCTTTTTCACGAAATTTTCATTTTTTTTCGAAATTTTAAATCTCCTACAGTAGTTTCTTTGACCCAAAGAAATCGTTAGATCATTAAAATTTTCGAAAAAAGAGGTTCTCATCTTTTTGCACTATGAAAACCCGCCGAATCACTTTCACGAAATTTTAATTTATTTCGAAAATTTTAATTTCAACACAATTTCTTTGGTTTTGACGGTTTCTGCGTATGTATTAAACTATTGAAAAACCCGCCAGAAGCTGAATACTGCAATATCAAAATACGAAAAAAAATCACGTTTTTTCACGAAATTTTAATTTTTTTTCGAAAATTTTAATTTCTAAACGAGTTTTCTTTGGGTTTTGAGGTTTCTGCAATGTTTGCAACTATTGGAAAAACCCGCCAGAAGCATGAAACACGCAAATATCAAAAATACCGAACAAAAAACACGTTTTTCACGAAATTTTCAATTTTTTTTAGAAAATTTTCATTTCTATAAGTTCTTCGGGTTTGGAAATTATGCTCATGTTTGCACATTGAAAACCCCGCCAGAATCAGAAAACACCTGCAAATATCAAAAATATCGACAAAAATCACGTTTTAATTCGTACTATCAATTTTTCGAAATTTTCATTTTTCTCACGATTTCTCGGGCGTTTGGAAGATTACATATGTTTGCACACAGGAAAACCCGCCGAATCTTGAAAAGCACGCAAATATAAATATAATCACGAAAAAATCACGTTTTTCGAAATTTCATTTTTTTTTCGAAAAATTTTCATTTTATCACGATTTCTCGGGATTTGGAAGGATTCTTCATATGTTTGCACTATCGGCACAATCCGCAGAAGCTTGAAAAACCGCAAAATATCAAAAATATCGAAAAAATCACGTTTTATACGGAAATTTTCATATTTTTTTCGAAAATTTTCATTTTTCACGATATTCTCGGGTTTGGAAGATTCTACTTATATGTTTGCACTCAGGAAAAACCGCCGAATCTTGAAAACACCGCAAAAATCAAATAAATCGAAAAAATCACGTTTTTCAGGAAATTTCATTTTTTTTTTTCCGAAAATTTTCATTTCTTCAGGATATCTCGGTGTTTGGAGGATCTGCATATGTTTGCAATATCGGAAAACCCAGCCGAAGCTTGAAACACACCGCAAAATATCAAAATACAGAAAAAAAAATCACCTTTTTCACGAAATTTTTTAAAATTTCGAAAATTTTCATTTTTCACGATCGTCTCGGTGTTTGGAAGGTTCTGCGTATGTTTGCAATATGAAAAACCTGCCAGAAGCATGAAAAACTTGCAAAATATCAAAAATACAGACAAAACACCTTTTTCACGAAATTTTCATTTCTTTTTCGAAAATTTTAATTTTTAAACGATTTCTCGGGATTTGGAGAATTCTGCATATGTATGCACTATCGGAAAACCCAGCAGAAGCTTGAAAGCACCGCAAAATATCAAAAATACAGAAAAAATCACCTTTTTCACGAAATTTTCATTTTTTTTCACAATTTCTCAGGGTTTTGAGGTTTCTGCGTATGTTTGCCCTATTGAAAAACCCGCCAGAAGCATGAAATACTGCAAAATATCAAAAATATCGAAAAAAATCACGTTTTTCCACGAAATTTTCATTTCTTTTTCGAAAATTTTCATTTTTTCACGATTTCTCGGGATTTGAAGGATTCTGCATATGTTTGCCTCTATCGGAAATCCCAGCAGAAGCTTGAAAAACACCGCAAAATATCAAAAATATAGAAAAAAATCACCTTTTTCACGAAATTTTCATTTTTTTCACGCTTTCTAAGGGTTTGGAAGTTTCTGTGCACTATTGCAAAACACGCCAGAAGCAATGAAAACAGTGCAAAATATCGAAAAAATCGCGTGTTTTACGAAATTTTAATTTTTTTTCGAAAATTTTAATTTCTACACGATTTCTCGGGATTTGGAGAATTCTGCATATGTATGCACTATCGGAAAACCCAGCAGAAGCTTGAAAAGCACCGCAAAATATCAAAATACAGAAAAAAATCACCTTTTTCACGAAATTTTCATTTTTTCACGATTTCTCAGGGTTTGGGTATGTTTGCGTATGTTTGCCCTATGAAAAACCCGCCAGAAGCATGAAAATACTGCAAAATATCAAAAATATCGAAAAAATCACCTTTTTCACGAAATGTTCATTTTTTTTTCACGATTTCTAAGGGTTTGGAGGTTTCTGCGTATGTGTGCACTATTGGAAAACACGCCAGAAGCATCAAAACAGTGCAAAATATCGAAAATATAGAAAAAATCACCTTTTTCACGAAATTTTCATTTTTTCACGCTTTCTAAGGGTTTGGAAGTTTCTGTGCACTATTGGAAAACACGCCAGAAGCATGAAAACAGTGCAAAATATCGAAAAAATCGCGTGTTTTACGAAATTTTAATTTTATTTCGAAAATTTTAATTTCTACACGATTTCTCGGGATTTGGGAATTCTGCATATGTATGCACTATCGGAAAACCCAGCAGAAGCTTGAAAGCACGCAAAATATCAAAAATACAGAAAAAAATCACCTTTTTCACGAAATTTTCATTTTTTTCACGATTCTCAGGGTTTTGAGGTTTCTGCGTATGTTTGCCCTATTGAAAAACCCGCCAGAGAAGCATAAAAATACTGCAAAATATCAAAAATATCGAAAAAATCACGTTTTCACGAAATTTTCATTTCTTTTTCGAAAATTTTCATTTTTTCACGATTTCTCGGGATTTGAAGGATTCTGCATATGTTTTGCTCTATCGGAAATCCCAGCAGAAGCTTGAAAACACCGCAAAATATCAAAATATAGAAAAAATCACCTTTTTCACGAAATTTTCATTTTTTTTTTCACGCTTTCTAAGGGTTTGGAAGTTTCTGTGCACTAGTGCAAAACACGCCAGAAGCATGAAAACAGTGCAAAATATCGAAAAAAAAATCGCGGTGTTTTACGAAATTTTAAATTTTTTTTCGAAAATTTTAATTTCTACACGATTTCTCGGGATTTGGAGAATTCCTGCATATGTATGCACTATCGGAAAACCCAGCAGAAGCTTGAAAGCACCGCAAAATATCAAAAATACAGAAAAAAAAAATCACCTTTTTCACGAAATTTTTCATTTTTCACGATTTCTCAGGGTTTGGAGGTTTTTGCCCAATTGGAAAAACCTGCCAGAAGCATGGAAAATACTGCAAAATATCAAAAATACAGAAAAAATCACCTTTTTCACGAAATTTTCATTTTTTTTCGAAAATTTTAATATCTACACGATTTCTTTGGAAACCCAAAGAAATCGTGTAGATATTAAAATTTTCGAAAAAAAGAGGTTCTGCATCTTTTTGCACTATTGGAAAACCCGCCAGAATCACTTTTTCACGAATTTTAAATTTATTTCGAAAATTTTAATTTCAACACAATTTCTTTGGGTTTTGAGGTTTTCTGCGTATGTTTAAAACTATTGAAAAACCCGCCAGAAGCATGAAAATACTGCAAATATCAAAAATATCGAAAAAAAATCACGTTTTTCACGAAATTTTAATTTTTTTTCGAAAATTTTAATTTCTACACGATTTCTTTGGGTTTGGAGGTTCTGCAAATGTTTGCACTATTGGAAAACCCGCCAGAAGCATGAAAAACACCGCAAAATATCAAAAATACCGACAAAAAACACGTTTTTCACGAAATTTTCAATTTTTTTAGAAAATTTTCATTTTCTCATGATTTCTCGGGGTTTGGATAATTATGCATCTGTTTGCACATTGAAAACCCCGCCAGAATCACGAAAAACACTGCAAACTATCAAAAATATCGAAAAAATCACGTTTTATACGTAACTATCAATTTTTCGAAAATTTTCATTTTTTCACGATATTTCGGCGTTTGGAAGATTCTACATATGTTTGCACTACAGGAAAACCCGGCCGAATCTTGAAAGCACCGCAAAATATAAATAAATCACGAAAAAAAATCACGTTTTTTCAGGAAATTTTCATTTTTTTTTTCGAAAATTTTCATTTTATCACGATTTCTCGGGATTTGGAGGATTCTTCATATGTTTGCACTATCGGCAAATCCAGCAGAAGCTTGAAAACACCGCAAAATATCAAAAATATCGAAAAAATCACGTTTTATACGAAATTTTCATATTTTTTCGAAAATTTTCATTTTTTCACGATATTTCGGCGTTTGGAAGATTCTACATATGTTTGCACTACAGGAAAACCCGGCCGAATCTTGAAAGCACCGCAAAATATAAAATAAATCACGAAAAAATCACGTTTTTCAGGAAATTTTCATTTTTTTTTTCCGAAAATTTTCATTTCTTCAGGATATCTCGGTGTTTGGAGGATTCTGCATATGTTTGCAATATCGGAAAACCCAGCAGAAGCTTGAAAACACCGCAAAATATCAAAAATACAGAAAAAAAATCACCTTTTTCACGAAATTTTAAAAAAATTTCGAAAATTTTCATTTTTTCACGATTTCGCTGGGTTTGAAGGTTTCTGCGTATGTTTGCACTATTGAAAAACCTGCCAGAAGCATGAAATATTGCAAAATATCAAAATACAGAAGAAACAACCTTTTTCACGAAATTTTCATTTCTTTTTCGAAAATTTAATTTTTAAACGATTTCTCGGGATTTGGAGAATTCTGCATATGTATGCACTATCGGAAAACCCAGCAGAAGCTTGAAAGCACCGCAAAATATCAAAAATACAGAAAAAATCACCTTTTCTTCACGAAATTTTCATTTTTTTCAACAATTTCTCAGGGTTTTGAGGTTTTCTGCGTATGTTTGCCCAATTGAAAAACCTGCCAGAAGCATAAAAATACTGCAAAATATAAAAAAATACAGAAAAAACACCTTTTTCACGAAATTTTCAATTTTTTTCGAAAATTTTAATTTCTACACGATTTCTTTGGGTTTGGAGGTTCTGCATATGTTTGCACTATTGAAAAACCCGCCAGAAGCATGAAAACACCGCAAATAATCAAAAACACCGAAAAAAAACACGTTTTTCACGAAATTTCAATTTTTTTTTAGAAATTTTCTTTTTTTCATGATTTCTCGAGGTTTGGATAATTCCACATATGCTTGCACTACTGGAAAACCCGGCCGAAGCATGAAAACACCGCAAAATTTCAAAAATACCGAAAAAAACACGTTTTTCACGAAATTTTAAATTTTTTCGAAAATTTTCATTTTTTCACGATTTCTCAGGGTTTGGAGGTTTCTGCGTATGTTTGCACTATTGGAAAATCGGCCAGATGCATGAAAACAGCGCTCCTCGGGGTATGGAAGTTTTTACGTATCTTTGCACCATTGGAAAACCGACCAGATTCAAGAAAACACCGACAAATATATAAAATACCGAAAAAAATCACGCTTTTCACGAAATTTTAATTTTTTTTCGAAAATTTTAATTTCTACACGATTTCTTTGGATTTGGAGGTTCTGCATATGTTTACGTGTACATTGATGACGTGTTGTCAGATTGTTCTGCGTGTACATTCATGACGTGTTGTCAGATTGGTCTGCTTGTACATTGATGACGTGTTGTCAGATTGTTCTGTGTGTATATTGATCACGTGTTGTCAGATTGTTCTGCGTGTATATTGATCACGTGTTGTCAGATTGTTCTGCGTGTACATTGATGACGTGTTGTCAGATTGGTCTGCGTGTACAATGATGACGTGTTGTCAGATTGGTCTGCTTGTACATTGATGACGTGTTGTCAGATTGGTCTGCGTGTACATTGATGACGTGTTGTCAGATTGTTCTGTGTGTTCATTGATGACGTGTTGTCAGATTGTTCTGCGTTTACATTGATGACGTGTTGTCAGATTGTTCTGCGTGTACATTGATGACACGTCAGACTGTTCTGTGTGTACATTGATGACGTGTTGTCAGATTGTTCTGCGTGTACATTGATGACGTGTTGTCAGATTGTTCTGCGTGTACATTGATGACACGTCAGACTGTTCTGTGTGTACATTGATGACATGTTGTCAGATTGTTCTGCGTGTACATTGATGACGTGTTGTCAGATTGTTCTGCGTGTACATTGATGACGTGTTGTCAGATGTTTTCCGTGTTTATTGATGACACATTGTCAGATTGTTCTGTGTGTACATTGATGACGTGTTGTCAGATTGTTCTGCGTGTACATTGATGACACGTCAGACTGTTCAGTGTGTACATTGATGACATGTTGTCAGATTGTTCTGCGTGTACATTGATGACGTGTTGTCAGATTGTTCTGCGTGTACATTGATGACACGTCAGACTGTTCTGTGTGTCCATTGATGACATGTTGTCAGATTGTCG
>NW_022981095.1:0-11005 GCF_902652985.1 Pecten maximus
CAAACAGGCTGTATTTTCCCTTTCATTTTTTTTATTCAGAATTTTTCAAAAAAAAATAATTCTAATATTTTGTGTCTTCATTTTTAGACATTTTTTTCAAATTGTTGTCGGGTTCCCTTTTGCAGATTTGTTTTCCTGGTATGAATACAAAACAGTGGTCCACAGATCGCAGCAAAATCAGTACCAAGTCACTCTGTGACTGGACCCATCAGATCCCGACAGAATCACTTGGTACATTACATATTTCGTGTTTGTTGTGCATTTCATCATTTTTATACATACATCATGTGGTTGCTTGCAAAGGTGATTTTTAATTCAGAAGTTTGTTTCAGATCTTTAACCAAAATATTTCAATATCAGTTGAATTTTTAGCTTTGAATATCAGTATATATTTTCCATATGACCAGATTATATTTTACAGTGCTTTTCGCTATAATTCACCAACATTGCAAACAATCAATATTTTATTTAGAAAATAACAACCAATAAAAACATTTTTAATAATTTGGTTTGTTATCACCCTGTGAGAACCAATGTTCCACAAATTTGACGAGAGTTTGGACGAGATACAACTTTGTACCGTACCATAATTCAATACAATTTGTGCGACATTTGTTTTTGCTCAGTTGCAATCGACAAGTCTTATACCAACCCAACACGTAAACATCTATGTCTTTTCAGGAGTATAATATGATTACATAGCCAATAACAGAGCAAAGCCCTTCAGAAAAAATGTCCCGACTTCCTTTTGCAAAATAATGACTGAACAGTTCAATTACAGCTCACCACTACTACTATTGGGTATAACTTGCATGATGTTAGTATAGAGTCCGAGATGAGACTTGCCGACTGCATTCAGTAAAGAGAAAGTCATCTTGACGAAAGTCTGACCCAACAAATTATTTCTGTGTTCATGACCATCAGACATACCATATATATATATTGAATCAAGGCATTAAATATTACTGTCAATGAGTTATAAACTTGTTTTGTGGAATAATGTGCCGACTCGTCAGCTTTTTAAGTGACTTTCTCTGGAACCGAGCGTGTATGTATAATTGGTTTAAACTGCCCAGTTCTCCTTACATGATAGTGATCACAATAACAAATTTCATCGTTCACATTCCGATGATTTACTTACGAAGGGGTTGGCCTAAATGTTGATAATCCAAACACATTTTTACAACTATTGACAGTAATTCCCTTGCCAGTATTCGATGTAATTATCGTTATTAATTCCCAGGGGACAGGTGAAATGTTGTCAGCTTGACCACACGAGCCTACCGAGTGTCACTATATTGTCAATAGTTAATGTTTAGCAGTCAAGGAAGTCTACGGACCAAACTGAACCACCACAGAAGACCATCAATATAACAACATTCTACCCAGTATAATCTCAAGACATCAGAATACATGTAATCAAAAAGAAATATAGCTATTTATAATATCTCACATAGGAAAGGCCCTTTAATCATTATCATTTAAATTCAAACAAAAAATACTCATTGTTGATCCACATCAATGTTCAGTATACAATGAAATAACTAATGGTATATAAAATCACTTTCTGTTTTTCGTACGTCCAAATCGAAATTTCTATCGCAAAATCTCTGTAGTAGCATTTTAACACAAAATTCAATTTTCAAAATAAGGTTTAATTCATTTTAAAAGAATGTCATAAAAAGTTCAATTTTCACTTACTTCTTGTATTAATCAACCAGGATGTATTAAATTTTTTACCTTACAGCTTGAATATTGTGAATGCATGCTGTTGAAATTGAAAGGTCATTTCCTATATTCTATAACAGTAAAAGGTTTTATATCATTGTTTCTCTTCCTTACCAATTTTCCATCAATGATGATGATTTTAGATAAAAGTTAAGCAACTGTACCATTTACGATGCTAATTTTTTTGATATCTTTAACACTTTTTGTTAGTAAGAATTGATCTATTTGCACAATCATATTTTGATATATCCTAGGTAGACTAGTACTATGCAGGCAATTCTATATCGAGGATTGGCCTTGAAAAATGACCCATGCATTAATGGGTCTTTATGCAGATAAATAGCCAATACACAGTAAGTTGTTTTCGCTTTACTATATACGGAACTGACCTGCAAATAAACCAGCGATCTTTTTAATAAACATTCTCCATGCTGGTATACTGTAATCTCCTCTCACACTTTTGCGATAGCATTTCTGCTTGATTTTGTACTGGACAGACTTCAACACAAGGAATTTGACCTAATTCCGTGGTTCACAGACTGTACCCATGGTACCGGCAATAGAAAACTATAACCATGGAAACAGCAAAAGAGACATAAAGTAGGTTATTCCAATAGAACATTGTTCAAAGCTGTATAAATATACCATAAATTTACACTCATTTTCATAATTATCTGGATTTTAATGTTTCAACTATAAATTCAATGAAATAAATGACAAAGGGATGTCTATTGAACTTCAACATCATAAAAAAGACCACTGTCCTGAAGTTTCTCGCCACGATTCTCCCCCTGTACAAATATTATAAATATTTCACTGGTCTTCGGGAGCTTTCTTTTTCTTCTCTCGTCTACGTAACGATTCATTGATCTTGGTAACAATTGTACTTTTCCAGATCATATAATACCAACAACCAGGAAAGAATAATTAGACATACTTCTCTAAGGTCGACTTTCCTTTTTTCATCTAAGCAATTTCCCCTTGACTCCACCACCATCATAAGAATACTTCAACCTAATATTATCGGACCCCATATAGCTCTTTCCAAAGTCTCACACATATTCTTTTCAAGCAAATTCCCCGGGCTTACAGAATTCATTTTCATATCAAAAGTGTCAGCTTGTCAAAATCTTATATTTTCCTCCGGTATGTGTCATCGTAAATCCAATAGGATTCATTGTTCTCCCTTGACCGAAGAAAAGTCGAGGAAAACTTTGGTATGCACTGCATGACTTTTGGTCCCGTCTCTGTCCCAGACCCCAATAACAATAGAATGAGTACTATTCCTCCATATCCTGTTTACACCCGACGCTTGCCTTTCACTACCAGGTACGAACATGGTACTGGTCGTGACCATACCGAAACCTAACCTATTTTTCAGTGTATCTAATGGGCATCCCGACAGACGCATGAGTGGCATCCCAAACTAGCGACAGAATGTGCGGTGCCATGATGAACAAATAAAGAGGTACAATCACATCTACCCTCGGAACAGTTTCCGCAGCCAACATACAACACCATCTTACCGCCCACTTATCAGGTGGTGGACACAGATCTACCTGACCATCCTGCAGGTTTACTTTTATGACAGCTATGAAAGATTTAATATTCTTTCCTCTCGGAACACAAAACAATGGAGAAGTATTACTTGGATGCCTTTCCAGATTGTTCAAAGCTTGCAACGCTTAACAGGAGCATTTCACTATCCCAAATGTCATACCATTCCAGACGCATACAACCTCCTTGGCAAATTTTCCTGAGTCAACATTTCAGTAATCAACGAGCTCGATGTCCCCTATTATCTTAACTATACAAATTAAATTAAACAAAGCAATATTCATATATTCCCCTGGAATCGCTTACAGGAAAAGATAGCATTTTTTTTTTATTACAATTCCTTTTGGCTGTCAGACATCCATTTCACTCAAGCTTTGTATAACAGTTACGTGACAAGTTAACCGATTCACCAAAGTTGTTTGAGTCAAAATTTTAGCTCAAGAAATTAAGTCGTTTCATATTCTTTTCATCAACTTTCAAATCAAACTTAGAAAGTTTTATTTCGACTACAGAAAAATGGCCAATATTAAAAATTTCACTTACCCACAAAACCATAAACTGTTCAAAATAAACATTCCACTTGCAAAGATTGATAAAGAATGTTGATAAACACCTTTGGACATAATATTAATTATCACACATGGTAAAAAAAGAAACCAGGATTTCACAGTTTTGATAATAACGAGATAAGACATTCAAATTGCAGATTTATGGCTCTAGAATGTAATTATCAACGCTTTTTTCTCTATGTCTTCTTTTTGTGGGCATTCATGGCCCCATTCCCATTGAAAGCTAATTTCCATATCAAGGAAATTCCCAAAATTTGCAGATTACTCCCGAGAAATCTTTCTCAATTCACCAACTATCTTCCCAAAATGAGAAACCTAAGGACTTTCAGAAGGAATTTAAAACTGCAATTGTAGCTGAATGGTGCACTAACAGCAGAACCTTATATTTTATTTCATAAGGACATTGACCTTTGACCTTCAAAACTAACAATTGCAAAACTCTTACGGGCCCAAAGGGAACTTATGTGGGACTTATTCCTATTTCAGAAGTGACCTTTGGAACTAGTTCACAGAGATGATGGGTCAATGCAATCTGATAAGTACCATTGTCTGTTTATTAGGTAATTATAACTGTACACTTTTGATATTGACCACGCGCGCCTTCAAGGGCCAATGACCAAGTTAAATCAGAGTTTAGAGATAATGAACGTTTAATAACCTATTATACTTATTCCCTAATGCTGCAATAATGAAAATCGCTTGTTTTTTGTGTTTTGTCCAAAACATTTTTGCTATATAAAAGAGTTCCTAAACCGCCAAAATATTTCACTGGGTTTTTCTTTCCAAGTGTAATAATGTGGTTGATATTGGACAAGAAGAGAAGTATTCCTACCTTTGTTAAATATCCCATGTACAGAACTATTTGGATCCCCACTCCTATTAGCAACCTTCGTTTGACATTTTCTTCTCCGTGCCCATTCCTTCGATTTCCGCATCACTTTGGTTCTTCAAATTCTTACATTGAGGTGATGTACCAGCCTTGCATCTGCATTTACATTTGTTCAGCCATATCCACGTGCATATCTAGTCCCTCCAGTTTCCCTTCACCCCATGCTGCTTCTACTTTCATTTCACATACTTAACTCTGGAGTTTAAGTCTGACGTACTTTCTTGCAATAGGAATCGCAAGTTCAATTTTTGTGGCTGTGAATAAAGTATTAAAGATTAAATATAACTGTCAATCATTTTCAGTTATATTGATATTGTGGACAATTTTTTAATAAATAGTTTTTCAGAACAAATTTTTGTTGAACAATTTTGGTTAATTCTAGTACAAACATGAGAAGTTACTTTAGTCAAACAATACTCACCAAATGAAAGTCAAGTTTTCAGAGTTTAGAAATAATATCATACAGGTATGTTAAAACTACCCTTAACCTTTTTCCCTTGGCCATCATCGCCACCTGGACCGACATCCATGGGTAAAGAACTGAATCTGGTATCACCCCCAAAAAACCCATGGGTTGTGGAGTGGTGGTTTTGGTCTAGGTTTCTTGGGTCAGAGAACTTGGGAAACAGCTATAGGAGAACTGGTCACCATTGCTTGCATGGCACTTCCTGCTGCGAATGGCTTTCCTGACTAGCAGATGGCGCCATGGACATTACCGGGAACGGGGTACCGGAGTGTGCTGGTTGTGTGAGTTTCTGAGGTTACGAGGCTGTTGTTGTGAGACTTGGAGGGTGAAACATATTTTCTTCCGTTTTTGTGAAAATCCGGAAGAATGGGTTCTCCTTTCTAACGAGTGTTTGACGCTCGTTTATACGGTCCTGTTGATGAAGATGGCAAGTCCTGGCATACACCATCTCGTGAAGATGAATATGAAGAATGTGATGAATTGTTGCGTGTTGTGAATCCGGAATACTGTAAGAGGACTGACTGTAATGAACCTGCTGAGGTGGGATTATGACCTACTTGGCCCCTGGTGGTTGTGTTACCTGATGATTGTTTCTCTGGGAACATTTCACATGCTAGATCAGGATCTGTGTTATATTGACTAGCTATAGCAATAGATATGGACATGATGTTTTCTGTGCTGAACGAGATGATGATGATTGTCCAGAATCTTTTTCTGGGGCTCTGTCCTGTACAAGTTCCAATCTTTCTCTCCCAATTTCTATAACACCAGGCTGGGATTCCCTCCCAGAAGCACCTTGACGCCCATCACCAGACCCGAGTTTGGGGACTCGTCCAGGGATCTGGGGCTCCAGCCATGTACTATGGGGCATACTCTGTATCATCAGCTTTGTCTGACCCTTCAAAGTAACATCTGAGGGACTTCCTCCTCTGTGTAACCTGGTCGCTTACTTCCTGGGACTGTCCAGGCCGGCTGTGAAAATCGGACATTTCGCTTCCCTGCCCCGTCATGGAACAGTTTTCTGCAGGTCCTGTGACACGAACATGGCGGAATTTCTTCAGATCATTGAGTTTTATTTATATTGAGTACCAGAAGTATGCCTGTTTTGGATGCATGCATTTGTAAAAGTCTGCACACTTTTGATACCTGTCACTTGTAAAAGTCTGGCTACTTTCTCAACAATCACGAACATTTTTCCTCTGTAACATCATGAAGCTTCATAATAATCCTGTAGAATGTGTTTACGGGATTCTTGTTTTATGTCCGGCTGCTAGACGAACTCTAGATTTGAACCTGCCGCTCATTTTCCATGGACTTAATCATGGGACAGAGCTGCCACCGCAGCACAACTCCGTGGGCCTATTGTGAAAATCACAAAAAAATAGTTTTATGGTTGCTTAAACAAAGCATTAATAAGGATGTCTCCTATCCATTAATTATGCATCTGAAGAATTTTAACAAAACCACAAATTGTCACTACAGAACTAAGTTTCTTTGACCCAGTTTTTAACAAAAAGAACTTGGGTTTGATACCAGGAGAGAGTTTTGTAAACATAACATTGCATCCTTGACAAACTGGATTAGAAATGAACTTTAGATTGATGATTTTGTTTGACTGATTTTGAGAGTCAAATCTTTGGACAATTTGTGGTGGAGCTTTAGATTACTACTTCATTACATAAGTCTTCAGGTTGGTTAATTAGATTTACTAAATTCAGTATTCTACGTATGCAATTTTGGCTAAACAGTAGAACTATCTTGCAGACAGAGGGTTAACTTACTTTTGTTATAATTTGACCCAGTTTTGATGATAGCGTCACATAGTAAGCGGGTTTTCTTCCTTTCCACTTTCTGACAGCTGACAAGCAGAGAACTGGAATGGATCTGGTTCCATGTAACCTCTGGTAATTCACTCTTGATTTCTTTTCTTACTGTTGATAATATCAGGCGAAATATATATAGAAATCAATGGTAACCCACAAATTAATTGAAATGCCCAAACTCCCACAGAAAAACTCCGACTCGACCCTCTTTTTAATCAGAGAAATCCATCATCAATGTCGATTAGATACTACTCTTTCTGCGCAAACCGAGTATTGGGGTTTTAGTCATCCACCACCCCTCCCCAATTATTTTGTGCAGGTATTCGATAAAGGATAAAAGCTGAAAGAAATAGGTTAAATGTGAAAGGGCCCTTAAAGGGCTACATAATATGTGCCTTAAAATCCTCTAGTGGTCCGGTGGCATTGGTAGTCTACAGTTAGGAAGCATTATGACATCATTGAAATGTAAAACTGCATTTTATATCTAATTCATTTTATTTGCATCAGACTCAGCAGCAAAACACTTATTAACATCCCAAATATAAATGATAATCCGAAGCCCATGAATCAAGTAAAGTTAATTCATAAATCTTTTAAGGCCAAGTGGCCTACTGCAAGATGATTATTAAATTATGGTTATATCATTTATTTCAATGAGTAACACTGCACGAGCATTATCTAAAACTGTCATTTGCAGCGGTAGCATTAATATCAATAGTCCGTATAAGTTTTAGATCCTCCGATTGCATGGCGCCGTCAAATATGCTCCTAGATGCACATTTGATTTGCTTACAGCGAGTACTAGTGTGGACAGAACGTCTAATAAACACGATTGATTTTGGCTCTTCCATTATTTCATTCATCTCGCCTATCAACGAAATGACATACAAATCCTAGCGACATAGTTTCACCATTACGCGCTGCGTTTACGACCGTTATGCTCACGGGCTGCGCGTGCCCGTGGTCGCGCGCCGGCAAGGTGCTCGTTAATATATCCGGGTTACAAATCGCATGACGCGCATTTGAAAACATTCAACGAACTTATGACATGCATATATATTGCAAATGTAGACATACATTAGTAGTTTGAAACATTTTATTTGAGAACGAACGCAGCCGACACATTGCTTAGGCGTATAACAATTACTACCCGGGCAATTTTTAAAACCTGTTTAGCGTCCACGTCGCAGTCGACGGTCGATTTCTCGTCGGATAAATCTGGTTAGTTTAAACATATAAAGTAAGATCGTATCAATATCAAGGTCAACCATTTCAAAAATATGTTATCATACCTAAGTTTCATTACGTGTTGTTTCATGCAGGATTTTCTGTGGAAATACGCTCAATCTTCCTGCTTCTCTGGTCCACTTTCGTTCATTGTTTCCCCCCCGGCCCTGGACTCGTTTAAATGCGCAGAGCCGTTGCGCAGAATTGATTGCAAACACTTCAGGGCTCTTTTGGGGAAATACTGTTGCGCGTTCCCGATGCGATATTTGTCTATAGAATATTTCAAATTAAAAATAAAAATTTGGTATGTTGTCCGATCTAAACCATCATATAAAAGTTTGTTTGATTTAATTTGTATATCTTTATTCTATTTCTATACAATGCCTGTTGCGTTTATCTAACTTATAAATTATGCTTTACACGATCCGTGAAGTCCATTGGTGGCTGTCCAGTCGAAACAACTAAGTACAAAGCAAATCGTTTGAAAGCAAAAACACAAATCATGAATGCTGAGTGTGTTTTATGAGACTTCAAAAGAAAAAGAGACAAATCATTTGTAGATCTACAGCTATAAGATTTTTTTTTAATACTAATAGGTTTTTATCGTTCTTTTCCATAATACGTTTTTTTTTATACGTCATTCGTTGGACCTCCAGTGGAAATACTCTCGAGTGCTTTCTTGATAGTCTGTGTTTTTACAGCAATACATATTTACTGTATTCAATTTTCATGGAGTTTTATTTCATTCTACATATACTCTTTAATTGTAGTAATATCCAGTCATCTTTAAAATCGACTCTTCTCTCCCGCTCTCTCCTCTCTCTCCTCTCTCGCTCGCTCTCTCTCTCTCTGCTCTCTCTCTCCTCTCTCTCTCCTCTCTCTCTCTCTCTTGCTTACAAACATTAGCGACTGGGAACGGGCTTGATATGGATTGAAAAACTTGCGCTAATTGAGGCGATACCATTGCTTGAATAGACACTAAAATAGATGTATCCTTTTGATTCTTGCCACTAAAATTTATAATAATATTTATGTTAACGGAAGTATGGGAAAGGACCTGTAGGCTAGCCCTGTGTCCATCCACTAGTATATTATATACTATAGAAATATTGTATTTAAATTAATTCAATGATTTATGAATAAAATTATTTGAATGAAATCTTGCCAATTTACAATGGTGATGATGCATTTGTTACTTTCTAGTCAGCGATAATATGAAACAATTTTACATAAATACAATCTATTCAAGATTGCAATAAACTTTACTAATTCATGTTTAACGTGCTGTACATGTATTGTGTCTATATAATGAGATTTTCATGTTGAACCTTTTATCTTATAAAACGCTCTGTATACAGATACCTGTAAATTTCGTTGTATTATGTATAATAAGATAAAACATCTCAATAAAAGGCTACGTCACTGCTACTTGTCACTCTCTCGGTTATCTAAATAACTTTTTTTTTAAATGTTGACAATTGTGAGAATTACTCGTTATATCTATAAGGACATGTGTAAATGACATGTAAATGTGAACGTAATTGAACAGTTACCCTGTAATGGGCCCCACGTCACTTAATTGAAAAGTTATTGCGCATAGGCTGTGCGCAGTACCACGAGCCCTTGGCGTACCAAGCAAATTCGGACCATTGAACAATGGCAGAGATCGGCAAACTTTAGAAATAAGGCCCTCCTTCATTAACAAGCAGCAAGCGAAAGGACCAGCATCTCAACGATCTGTCTGAACATTTAAGTTATCTTTGCTATGTTTTAGAAATATATTTAAGATAATATATATTGAAACAGAAGATAAAACCTCTGAAACTACGCATTTTTGCATTGGGCACAATCATACCGACATATATTTGCAGATCGTTGCCGCAAAATATGCCCTATTTATTTCATGTGTTGTGTTTCAATCTCATCTGTTGTGAGGTGAAATTTGGGCGAATGCAACAAATCTGTACAACGATCTCCTGGTTTCAGTTGATGTTATGAAACGGTAAAATGTGAATCCGTTAACAAGGGCACGAACTGTAAACAAGCACCTGCGCATCCGCCCTCCATTCGCCGGTAGGCCTACCATGTGTATTTACACGGGCCAGTCGTCTACCTCCTGTTTTACACACACATCCTCTGTATCATACGATATCGTGTGGGTATGTTGTTAGTGTGTCTAGCATTTTTATTATTAACATAACGATTAAATGTTAAAGAGTGACGGCTTTTAACTTTTTTTAAACGTTTAGAAATCAAATGTGTATTATGTATGGCGTAGTGTGGTAATATCGTGCCTTGTTATTAGTGTGGTACTGAAGTGTCCGTTGTTTTCACTGAAGTTCCAATTAATGTTGATTGAAAGGAATGTTAGGATATATACTTTTTTTGGCAAAGGGACGTTTAATAAAGGCAATTTTCAAATAGCTGAAGTTTGAAATACACACCCCACCCACCATAGCCCCAACAGTAGGGTCTAGAGTCATCTCAACTTGGGAAATTTTATGATTGTATGTTACCAAAAAAACTAAGTTTGAACAGTTTAATTTTTTGGACGAATTTCTTTTTGTACCCTTTCGAAAACTGGAATTTCAGATGCCATTAATCCGCAAAACCACTAGAATTCCTAATTTGAAGAAACAAATAATTACGTAAATATTTTCTAAAAATCAAAAGGCGTTTAAATGATAACCTAAAAGGTAAAAAATTTTATCCCCAAAATTTACAAAATAACAATCAACGGAAAGAC